>NW_026111570.1:147500-175000 GCF_024679095.1 Eriocheir sinensis | reverse complement strand
ATATAAAGAAAAAGAAAAGGAACTCGGTATGGGTCAGCGGTGGAAGTGATTCAGTAAACCTAGTCGACGTTTATCAGAGAGGAAACAGAACTTGAAAAGCCTCTTGAACGATAGGACACTAAGAGCAAGTGACTGAAAAAACGACAAAAAAAGAAGGAAAAGAAACACGGTATGGGTCAGCGGTGGAAGTCAGTCCGTGAACCAAGTCGACGTTTAACAGAGAGAAAACAGGACTTGAAACTTGAAACGCGAGGACACTAAGAGCTATACTATTTAACATTTCGGCGTCCAAGCACACACATTTAACGACAAGGCTTTCATAGGAGTCGAGAGCCTTGACATGGAAGTAGTTTTATGACCCTGATGGTAGTTCGACTAAGTTTCTATATCATAAACGTTAAAAAAACATTCAAGAGAACCGAATTAATCTCCTTTTCTCGGCCTTTCGAAATAGTTGATGTGAAATTCGGGGAAGCGTCTGAGAATACCGATCTAATACGATTATGAAAAAAAATCATTTGAGGATTCTTCGGCACTGGTTGTCATCATATAATTGAAGTCGATGTTATTTTCTAGCACAAAGGCAGCATAATAACTTTTTTCTTTTTTTTCTTCTTTTTTTTTTAGTACTACATATTAAACGCCGGGACAGGACACTAATGCTGTATGTGAAAGAGCTGGAGCGTCGTAATTTATAAGTAAAGGCAATTAATGAGCGTGAAGGTCATTAAACACACTCGTTCATGAGCGTTACACGTCTGAATGTAATTACCGGACGAAAACTATTACACGACGGAACAACACGGGGAGGTCATTCCGCCGTAAGACTCCTGTGCAATTACATGTGCAGTTTGTCATCCGCCGCTTGTGCCTGTATCAGAGGCAACGAGGAGGGCCAACTTTACGGCGACAGCTGCCATTCTGTGTGATTGCCTGATAACCCTTTACGTGCCGCGTTCCCCCTTGTGACATCGCGCGGTCATGCCCCCAACTCTACGCTGCCCGCCTGCCAACGTTCATGAAACAATACTAAAGGGAATAACAATAGCAATATGGAAACTGAATTATATCCTGCAATAAGAGAGAGGGGGAACACACACACACACACACACACACACACCGGCAGAATAAGTGCTCAACATGGCTTTTAAAGTACTTACTGCGTTGCCATTTTCAGCAGGCATGAAATAATACTGCATGACGGCACCACTCACTGAATGCAGCGGTCAAAAGTGGGTTTAACTGGGCCGTAAGTGTATTGCATAAAGTCAAACTGGATAGCAGCATATAGAGGAGTTTAGAAGCGTTGCCAAAGACTGCCAAAGGAGATCAACTGGAGATGAATATGCACTGAGAGGTGGCATTGAACAGCCTCCCCCTTCGCCTTATCACTAACCACTACCCTGACGTATATTCTATGGGGTCGAGGTCGCCAAACTTCGAGGCGTCACCACCAAAAACGCCAAACAAAGAAGATTCCTATCAACAACAC
Organism: Eriocheir sinensis; assembly: GCF_024679095.1. NCBI lineage: Eukaryota > Metazoa > Arthropoda > Malacostraca > Decapoda > Varunidae > Eriocheir > Eriocheir sinensis. Next base: position 173,508 of record NW_026111570.1, on the reverse strand, counting down.
CGACCCTTCCAATTTTTTTTTTTTTTTTTTTTTTTTACGTTCTGGCCTAGAGTGTCGATAGCCTTTCTTAAGGGGCCTGGTGGTCGGTCCAAGCCCGTCATGACGCAAGCACGTGTTTATAGTGGCGCCATCTATTCTTGGGTGATGTTGCCACCACGGAGCTCATTCTTGATTCACTTGGACAGTTCCTTTAGAGTTCGGGTTGATAGGTGGTCTTCAGGACAGCATGTGGGTATTTATCATTACGATTGATCCTGCCACTTACACTAATCCTCACGTCTTACACTTATTTAAACTCGCGTCCTAGAGCTGGAAACGTTTACACACTTTTCAATATACCTAAACTTAACGAAAACGGATATTTAACAACACAAAGACCTAAGATTAGTGCAAAAGTCAGTGAAAAAAATCCTTAGAAGAACTTCCCTACACTAAGCTCATATGAAGACGCCCTGAAAACAGCTAGATTCGTGCGTGATAACAAGACGTTTTGCCTCGAGAATAAGAACCCCAAACAGCTTCCCATAACACTCTGGTCCGACTTTATTTGGAACGGGGAATTCAATTTTTGGTAAGCCACCTGCTGTGAAAACTCTCCGGGGTGACGTTCAGTGTGCAGCAAAGAGACAACGCCCTCGTTACGTTCGTTACTCAAGAATAAAGTTTGTACACGAATGTAGACTCGTCTTGGAAGAATACTAAAAATATCTCAAGAAAACTTATTCAATACCACTCGAGAGGAAAGTCTGCAAAATTAGACATACGCTATCTAAAGGAAACAGAGGAAATGTCCAGGCAAGCACGTACAGGCACGATGGTATTCTCAGGTGCTTCCGGCTCTCACAATATTTTTTTTTCAGATGCCCAAAAAAGAGAAATCGAGTTGTCAAGAGCACTTTTCTTCACGTTCGTGGTACAGAAGCTTTGTCAAACTACCATCAGTCATGAAACTACCAATGAAAATGTCCACAACTCCTGCGAAAGCCATGTCAAATGTGTGTGCTTGGCCGCCGAAATGTTGAAGAATATGGTCCTTCCTCTGATACCCTCCGCACCGATCACTGTTCCAGACGTCGTGATCAGATATACAATTCCTACCCAACATAATTTATCACATTTATCAAATCCTCTAAAATCACAACAAAACATACAGGTAACCCCTAAGTTTGGTAATCTTTCTTCTTGTCGAGTCCACTTTAAGGAACCCTGAATGTTATTATCCGCAGTAATGGGCCGGAACTTTCATAGAGGGCAGCACTGTAGCATACTTAGCAGATCTACTGCATGAGACTAGAGACTCGAAGCTCCTGCCTTAGAGATTGACTAATAGTACAAGCCCTCCATTTAGTCTCCTTTTAGCGTAGTGACGATACTTGTGGGTAGGACGAACATAACGATTTACTCTTAACGCATTGAAATTTGTGGATCAAGCGAATACAGCAGAAGGCGATTAACAAATTGAAACTATACTGGGCCACTACTCTTTCAGTACAATCAGACGTCCACAGTATAGGAACATTGCGGTTGGTTGATTATATTCTCTTGCTTTCCGTGTAAAGTGCAAAACCGTGTATGTAGAAATAACACGACCGTCTGTATAGTCAGTCAGTCTCTCTCTCTCTCTCTCTCTCTCTCTCTCTCTCTCTCTCTCTCTCTCTCTCTCTCTCTCTCTCTCTCTCAGCCCACCCACCCCTCCCTCAGGTCCCATTCATGCAGACATCAGCTAAACCCCGAGCACTCAAACAGGTCAAACAAGTGTGTGTGTGTGGTGTGTGTGTGTGTGTGTGTGTGTGTGTGTGTGTGTGTGTGTGTGGCCGGCGGCAAGCACAAATACATTTATATACAGTTAGACAGAAAGACAAAAATACCACAAGAAGGTTAGTAGAAAGACAGGAAAAAAAAATTAATGATCAAACACACACACACACACACACACACACACACACACACACACACACACACACACACACACACACACACACACACACACACACACACACACACACATAAAAACAGACAGATAATGATGGAAAGACAGACTGAATGGCAGATGAAAAGTGTGTTCGTACCCACTGCAATCTCTCTCTCTCTCTCTCTCTCTCTCTCTCTCTCTCTCTCTCTCTCTCTCTCTCTCTCTCTCTCTCTCTCTCTCTCTCTCTCTCTCTCTCTCTCTCTCTCTCTCTCTCTCTCTCTCTCTCTCTCTGACAATGGATACGGAGAAAACAAGTGAAGGAGGACGAGGAGGACGAGGAGGAGGAGGAGGAGGAGGAAAGAAGAAAAGGAGATCATGAAACAAAAGAAAATTAAGTAAAGGAGGAGGAGGAGAAGGAGAAGGAGTAAAAAGAGTAGGAGAAAAAAATAAGAACGAGGTTGTGAAGAAGCATATCAAGACGACAACAACAACAACAACAACAACAACAACAACAACAGCAACAACAACAACCAGTACAAGAATAGCCAGACAGACTTCCAAACACAAATTTCCTCGTTTTCTTTCCTGTAAAAAAACTAAATTACAGAGCATAAAATAAACCGATGTAATAAAAAATATATATAAAAAAATTACATTAACGCATGACCCCCCCAAAAAAAATAATTAATAAAACGAGGCAAGCAAATTTTACCGTAATCAAGGGAATGAATAAATGATAACAGTTACGAGAACTCATATTATTTAATGCACGAGGGAGAGAAATAACAACAAAAATAAAAGAAGACAAATAATTATGATTGCGGAAATAGCGGAAAAAAAGAGAAAAAAAAGCAGGAAGAGAATGAAACTTGTGACACCGATAAAAAAAATCGAAAAAGAGATACAGGATGCGAAAATAACATTAAAAAAGAAGAGGAAAAAGAACTAAGAGGAAAAAGAATAAGGAGAATAAAAAGTAGAAGAAGATGAAGAAAATAAGAAAATGAAGAAAAAAGAAAAGTAATCATAATAACAAGAGATAATTAGAAACACACAGAGATTGATATTTAGTAAAGAAAATAAAAACAAACAAAACAAACAAAAAATAACGGAAAAAAAGAAGAAAAAAAAGCAGGAAGTGAATGAAACTTTTGGCAGCGATGACAAAAAAATATCGAAAAAGAGATACAGGATGCGATTGAAATTTAGTAAAGATAACAAAAAAACAAAACAAAAAAATAAAAAATTGCGGAAAAAAGAAAAGAAAAAAAAACAGGAAGCGAATGAAACTTGTGACAGCGATGAAAAAAAAATTCGAAAAAGAGATACAGGATGCGATTGAAACTTAGTAAAGAAAACAAAAACAAACAAAAAAATAGCAGAATAAAGAGAAGAAAAAACAGAAAGCGGGCGAGACTTGTGAAAAAAAAATCGAAAAAGAGATACAGGATGCGATTCAAACTTATTAAAGGAAACAAAAACAAACAAAAAAATAATAGCGGAGAAAAAAGAGAAGAAAAAAAAACAGGAAGCGAATGAAACTTGTGACCGATTAAAACAAAATCGAAAAAGAGATACAGCATGCGATTGAAATTTAGTACAATGAAATAAAAAAAAATGATAAATAGCGAAAATGGGAAAAAACAGGAAGCGAATGAAACTTTATTAAAACGAAAAGAACACACACAAAAAAATTAGAAAAAGATAAGAAAAAAAGGGAAGCGAATAAAATTTACTACAACCAATATAAAAAAATCAAAACCAAAAAAAAGCGAAATTGATAAAAAAACAACGCTTCCTTTTTTTTTTCAATTTCGCTATTTTATTTTTGTTTTTGTTTTGGTTGTGGTAAATTTTATTCGCTTCCCTTTTTTTCTTATCTTTTTTCCTATTTTTTGTTTTGTTTTCTTTTCGTTTTCATAAGTTTCATTCGCTTCTTGTTTTTCTCTTTTTTGCTATATTTTTTTTGTTTTGTTTTGGTGCCACGAAAACAAAATAAAAATAATAATAATAGTTACAACGCAAAGCAACATGAATATATCTATGCTTAAAATAAATAACTGAAGAGAAACTTTGAGGTAAACATGTTTCAGTAATTAATTAAGGGAATGCATTACGCGAGCTTTGAGATAAAAAAAAAGATAATAATGATGTTTTCTTATATTCGTGTTATTTTTTTCTGATCTTTTCCTGACGTGACCTCACCTTAATCTCTTGTCTTTAGCTGATAATGAGGGATATTTCATTACTATTATTTTTACTATCATTATTACTACTATAAATGTTCATTATCACCGTCTTCTTTTCCATTTACTGCTTCTTTTCCTTCTTTTCTTCTTAACATCGTCATCCTTTTAGAATCCTACATATCCTCCTCCTCCATTCGTTACAGTCTTTACAAATTTAGCTTCATCCTCCCTTCTCCCATCGTCCTCTCTTTCTCTTGCACTTGTTTTTCCTTTTTTCCTATTTCTCTTCTTCCCTTCCACCCTCTTCCTGTACTGTGTTCCTCCACTTTCCTTTCTCTCTTTCCTCTACCTCCCTCTTCACCCCTCTTCTTCCCACACTATTCACCTTTTTTCCTTTACTCCTCCTCCTAATTCTCCTTCAACTTTCTCCCCGTCCCTTTCATCTATCTTCTCATTTTCTTTACTTTTCTTCTATCTTCGTCCCTTCACCTACCTACTCCTCGCATTTATTTTCCCTTCCTCCACCTCCGCCTCCTCGTCTCACTACTCCCTTCTGTGCTTCATTTCCCTTCCCCCTTCCCCTTGCTCCTTTCCCCTTCCCTTCCCCCTCCATTAGTTCCTCCCTCCCTCCATTTCCCCTTCCTAAATTTCCCTCCGCCACCTGTAATTTTACCTTCATGGATTACACTACCTGGCCGGCGCTTCTAATTAGGCCAAAACCACTATACCTGTAGACCTCAAGTGTGTGTACGTGTGTGTGTGTGTGTGTGTGTGTGTGTGTGTGTGTGTGTGTGTGTGTGTGTGTGTGTGTGTGTGTGTGTGTGTGTGTGTGCAAAAAGGATGAGAAAAAATGGTTAAACTCAGTCATGCACGCAAACCTACACACACACACACACACACACCACATAAACACGCACCTTACGAGAGGGAAAATTTGTGAATTTATCGATGGAGAGAGAGAGAGAGAGAGAGAATCGATGAAAGGGATAGAGATAAGGTCGGTGGTGACGTGTGGGTGAGGAGAACAAACATAAGGTCACCATCAAATTACGTCACCCTCACAATTACGTGCACAGCCAGATAATGTATCTCTCTCTCTCTCTCTCTCTCTCTCTCTCTCTCTCTCTCTCTCTCTCTCTCTCTCTCTCTCTCTCTCTCTCTCTCTCTCTCTCCTCCTCCCTCCTCCTCCCTCCTCCTCCCTCCCTCCCTCTCCTCTCTCCTCTCCTCCTCTCTCTCTCTCTCCCTCTCTCCCTCTCTCTCCCTCTCCTCTCTCTCCCTCCTCTCCCTCTCCCTCTCCTCCTCCCTCCTCTCTCTCTCTCTCTCTCTATATCTCTATATCTCTCTTCTCTCTCATCAAAGCATATAATCCTCTCAAACATGAAATATATAAACAAACATCATTGCCCACGAGCAAAAAAAATATATGAAATAAAAACTTATAAAAATACGAATATGTAAACGATATAACATTTTCCCCTCCACCAATATACACACACACACACACAAAAAAAATCATAAAGGTATCTTATCTTTACATCCATCCATGTACTCGGAAATGAACTCGGCTTTCGCGCATGGCTGATTAGAACTAACCCACAAAAAAATAAAGAAATAAATACTGAATCAGCCTTGTAATTAACCTTATGTACACACACACACACACACACACACACACACACACACACACACCTATCTGTCTATCAAGCAATGGAGGAATGACTAAGGAGGCGTTACATGAAAGCTGGATATGAAGCGAGGAGGTAAAAAAGGAGGGAGGAGAAGGAGGAGGAAGAGGAATAAGCGAGGAGAGGTAATGAGAGAAGGAAGGAAGGAAGAAGGGAAGGGAAGGGCGGCGACATGAAAGGTGAAAAGGGAAGAATAGATCACTAGGGCGTATTAGCACGAGGATAAGTACCGTTGAAATAATATATATGAGTAATAATCGGATAAACACGTATTCTCAGCCTATCATCTTGTGGCGCCGCTTGATAGGACTCGCCGCACATTCTCACGCCTACACAAACACACACACACACACACACACACACACACACACACACACACACACACACACACACACACACACACACACACACACGAAGCAGTCTTAATCATAGTAACGTGTGGTGCGGGGGTAGGTGAAGGTTGAGGGAAAGGGTAGATAAGGTGGTGGTGGCGGAATCGGGTAGTTACGGTGGTAAGGTTGAAGGGGGGAGCGGAATTGTAGTGGTCATAGTGTAGTGTGGTCAGGTGTGGTAGGGATGAGGCCCAAAGTGATGAAAATTGTAGGAAATGTTATGATGATGATGATGGTGATGAAAATGATGATGTTGATGAGTTTTGTGTGACGTTGAAAGGAGGAAGAACTATCGCTTACTGAATTGAAAGGAAATATAAGTAGTAGAAGTTAGAGAATGCAATGACTAGAACACTAATAGCAGTTATAATGAATGAGTGAATGAATGAATGAAGAAATACATAAACTACCTTACTGATAACCAGGACGGGAAAAAAAATAAGAAAGAAAACCATACCAATAAGTAAATCAAGAGTCTGAGGTAATTACGCGTACAGGTAAAGATATAGGAAAGAAATAAACAAACTAACTAGTGATAAACAGAACAAGAAAAAAAAAACAAGAATAGAATGAAAAAGTACAACAAATAAATCAATCAAAACTCTCAGGTGTAGTATTGCATCCGTATATAGGTTAGTGTCATTTAACTCCATCCCTATCGAATAGAACAAACTCGGTCACCTTCCCACGCTGAGACTTTATTTAAACGTTTCAAGGAGGTAGTCGGTGTCTGTTTACTCTCCGGCGTCGTCACATTTTCCTTTCCTTTACCCACAATGCTCTCGCTCGCTCGCTTTTTTCCCTCTCGTGTGACACTCCGCCCGCCGCCGAGAGGGAAGCGTCGAGCAGTATTACCAGATTCTCGTAGAAGCATGACATTGCCTTTTCCGGTTTCTCACCCATAAATATTCCAAAACACATCAATAATTATCGGTATTAACGCTAACAGTACATGGATATCGTTAACGGTATGGGGGCGTCGTGCAGTGTTATCAAATTATCTTAGGCATAACATTGTATTTTCCGGTTTCTCACCCATAAATATTGCAAAAAAATAAAGTATCAATAATTACCGATTTTAACGATAACAGTAAATGGATATCGTTAACGTTGTGGGGGCGTCGAGCAGTGTTACCAGATTCTCGTACGCATAACGGTGCATTTTCCGGCTTCTCACCCATAAATACTACAAAACAAAACATCAATAACTACCGATTTAAACTGTAACAATAAGTGGATATCGTTAACTATGTGGGGTCGACAGTCTTTGGTATAAGAACTCGGAAATACAATATATACACCGAGTAGGACAATCTGGTAACGATGGCGCTTAGTCACACTGTCTACGTGATAAAAAAGACGAGCATCAGGTGACACATAAAAAAGAGGAGAGTATCGTCCGCCTTTCCATTAAAACATTCATCAAGAGCGATCCGAAATTGACACTCTATGGTGGCCACTCATTCTGTTTTCTTTTACAGGAGTAGCGCTTGGGGGACTTATTTATTCTTTTTTTATTGTTTTTTTTTCTTTTTGCCTCTTGAGCTGCTTCCTTTACTCACTGTAACAAAATAAAAGATCGTTGGGATGCGACCAGGTTCTATTCTTCCTGCTTCTATACTTCTAGACGTTTTCTTGCAGGCTTTTGTCTTTCTTTCGTCCGCCAAATGAAGAGGGATAAGCTGAAGAAGGGAAACCAAACTGTAAAATCGGGGCAGTAATGTCAATCTGGTGGGTCAATCTTCTATTCAATGCTTGGACACTTTTTTTCTTCTTGTTTCAATCTTTCTCGACGTCTTCTTGCATGCTTTTATCTTTCCTTCGTCCAATAAATGAAGAGGAATGAATTGGGAAAGGAAACTGAAAACTAATGTCACGTGATCAATGTCAGTCTGGTGGGTCAATCTTCTATTCAATGCTTGGACACTTTTTTTCTTCTTGTTTCAATCTTTCTCGGCGTCTTCTTGCATGCTTTTATCTTTCTCTCGTCCACTAAATGAAGAGGAATGAATTAGGAAAGGAAATCAAACTGTAATGTCAAAGCGAGTGTCTGTATTTTAAGTCAGTCTTCTTTTCAACGCTTTACACTTTTTTTTTCTTGTTTCAATCTTTCTCGGCGTCTTCTTGCATGCCTCTCTTTCCCTTTCGTCTACCAAATGAGGAAGAATAACTCGGAAAAGGAAGCCAAATTGCACTGTCAGGCGAGTGAGTGTCAGTCTGGTGGGTTGGTCGTGTTTTCAATGCTCGGAAAATTTGCTTTCTTCTTTCTATCTTTCTTGGCGTTTTCTTGCATGGTTTCTCTCTTTTTCTTTCGTCCGACATATGGAGCGAAAGAAAGTGGATAAGGTAGTCGGATTGTAATGTAAGTCTCGTGGGTCAATCTTGTTTTCAATGCTCGGACAATCTTTTTCTTTTGTGTTTATATCTTTCTTGGCGTTTTCTTGCATGCTTCTTTGTTTCTTTCGCCATATATAGAAGAGGAATGAATTGGAAAAAAGAAATCCAGTTGTGATGTTAGGCGCGCGTTAGTCTCCCCTTATTGTCAATGCTCAGATATTTGTTTCTTCTTGCCTCCACCTCTCTCGGCCTTTCCTGATGTGCTTCTTTCTTCCTTTCGTCCGCAAATGGAGCAAATGAAAGTGGAAAAGGAAATCGAATAGTAGTGTCAGTTTGGTAGGTCAGTCTCGCTTTCAATGCTTGCCAGCGAGGATTGAGATCACGTCCAACACGCCTCTCAGTCTTGTATACCTTGAGGGCGACAACACAGCCTCCCACGCTCGCCGGGTTGTTTATAGCTTTATGGATTTAGCCTTATTAATGAGCTCCTTCCATTTCATCCCTCCTCTTCTCCCTACTTTACGCGGAATGTCCAGGATCAAGATTTTTGTGTGAGATAAGCGTCTTTATCGTCTATTTTCCTTTGTTATCCCTTTCTCTTCTCTCTCTTTCTTTCTCGTTCTCTTTTGGCTTCTTTCTCTCGCTAATCAAGTCTTTCTATTCGCTCTCTCTGTTTCTATTTGTTTCGCTTTCTTTCTCTCTAACAGTCTGCCTCGAGCGTCCTCTCTCTCTCTCTCTCTCTCTCTCTCTCTCTCTCTCTCTCTCTCTCTCTCTCTCTCTCTCTCTCTCTCTCTCTCTCTCTCTCTCTCTCTCTCTCTCTCTCTCTCTCTCTCTCTCTCTCTCTCTCTCTCTCTCTCTCTCTCTCTCTCTCTCTCTCTCTCTCTCTCTCTCTCTCTCTCTCTCTCTCTCTCTCTCTCTCTCACATACACACACACACACACACATTAAGTCTTTCTCAATCGCCTCTTCCTCTCATCCTTACACGTACAGGTAATTGGCTAACGATAGGACAGGTGGGAGGCGCCGCTCTTTCTACGTCACGGAGGTTCCCGGTAAACAGCTCAGGAGATTGAATGACTAAGATCCGGATGCCATTAAAAGATTCTTAGTAAGTGACAAAAGGAACTCGACGTCACGCTGCTATTTTACGGTAAAGGACAGTTTGTGGTTCTAAGCAAATTTTCAAGATAGAGTAAAGATTTGTTGTCCTTTCGATGAGTGTTGGCAAATGATAAAAAGTGTTAGGAGTTAATTTGAGTTTCATAGGAAAGAAAGCATGGAAGAATGGGAGGATGAATAACTGAGCTTTCTGTTTTCTTTCTTCCTCTCTCTTTCCATTATTTACGTACTCAGTTTTTCATTTCATCTTCCATTAGTTCTTCTTTCTTTTCCCTCCTTCCTTCTTTCTTTAAATGATCAAGCCTTCGACTGCTCAAACAGACTTATAACTTCCTCTCTCTCTTTCCAATACTTACTCCGTTTTTCACTTCATTTTTCATTCGTTCTTCTTTCTTTTCCCTCCTTCCTTCTTTCCTTCTTTCTTTAAATGATCATGCCTTCCTTCTTTCTTTACATGATCATGCCTTCGAGTGCTTTCCTATCCCTATAATTTAAGTTCAAGGACAAAAATGAAGAAAAACAGCCGCTGAAGAAGAAGAATCTCTATCCAGTTTCCATTGCGTGACACGAGATATTTTACCGCGTGCTCAAGGCCTCAAGGGACAAGGAGCGAGTTTTACAATCCAATGCAGCAAGTTTGTAAGCTCCGCAACCAAACACAAAATACGACGAAAATTCCTTGTAGCTCTAGTGTTTGGCGTTCATATAAAATCGAGGGGGGAATTTTAGGAAACTTCATAGGATATCTCTTTATCAGTATCCGGTATTGAGTATAGAAATAACGGATCATTGTGGTGAATATAGATTGATTTGAGCGCTGACTATGACGGTGTTGGACGTTCGAACTGGCCCAATGAGATGAGCACAGAGGACTTGCGCAGGTACACTCTATGCCCCAAAATTTACCTTGCCTTTCAGCTTCATTAAAGAGTAAAAAGGTGCACCGTTAAGGAGAGGCTGGCTTGCATGGATGAGCACTCTCTCTTTTTCTTTTTATTAGTTTTTTTGAACATGCAAATACCCACCCACATCCTGACCCTACCCTACAAGCGCGCGCGTACACACACACACACACACACACACACACACACACACACACACACACACAGCATCAAACATACGAACAGTCTCACTTTGATGGCGGGTCCTCCTCCTCCTCCTCCTCCATCCACTTGTTTATTCTACTCAGATCCAGACTAGTAGACACACACACACACACACACACACACACTCTCTCTCTCTCTCTCTCTCTCTCTCTCTCTCTCTCTCTCTCTCTCTCTCTCTCTCTCTCTCTCTCTCTCTCTCTCTCTCTCTCTCTCTCTCTCTCTCTCTCTCTCTCTCTCTCTCTCTCTCTCTCTCTCTCTCTCTCTCTCTCTCTCTCTCTCTCTCTCTCTCTCTCTCTCTCTCCCTGTGTGTGTGTGTGTGTGTGTGTGTGTGTGTAGGGAGGGTAATAAGATGATAACAAGTGGAGATCCTTTGCCAAGCTTCCCTTTGTCCTTCCCTTCTTTCCCTTGTCTTGGTAAAAGCTCCCAATCCATCATGGTATCGTTCTTTCTTTCTCTGTCTTTCTTATTTCCTTTCATTTTTCTCTCTCACTTTAGCACTCCATCTAATCATTCTTCCTTCCATGCTTTCCTTCCTTCCTTTTTTCCATTATTTTAACGTGTTTTTTTTCCCATAATGAATAAAAAATAATAATAAGTTATATATATTCCGGTCTGAGGCGTATGCAAGAAGAGAAGTACATAAAAAAAAACGAAAAAATACGTGCAAAGCAGAAACGACGTGCGAATATAAAACAAAACCTCAATAAAATAGGAGATCCTGTGAGTGACAAGTGTTTTAATTTCTTGATAACAATCCACCTCACACTGACACACGCAGCAGCAGCAAAATACAATGATGACGACTACACCCCCCCCCCCCCCCAACGTTGCCAGATTGTCGTCCTCAGCCACCTATATTTGCCGACTTCCGACCCAAAAACTATCTCCCTCACCCCAATAACGAGATTCATTTATAGTTAGAGTTAAAATCGTTAATTTATGTTTTTTTTTTTTTTTTCACTAGTGATAGATCAGAAGACGTAAATACGATGCTCTGAGTACGATAATCTTGCAACACTGCCCCCTCCATTTGATTCCCCCTTGACCCATCCCCGCCCCCTTTACAACACCCCCTCCCCCCATCCCCCCTAATGCCCTAACCACCACCGCCAAAAGTAAAATAAAAAGGAAAGAACCATTTGTATATACACGTAACAAACACGAACCTGATGGACTAAGGGAAATAGGAAATAATGAGAGCGACTTACAACACCTCAAACCATCCTTCTCCACCTCCCTGCTCTTATCACCCCCCCAATAAAAGTAAAAAAGAAAGATTCATTTATATAAACAACATAAAAAAATCGGAACTGACACACTACAGGCAATATTGACAGCGACTTACAACACCCCAAAGCACCCCTCTCGACCCTGCTCTTATCCCCCCCCCCCCCTCAATAGAAGTAAAAAAGAAAGACCCATTTATATATACTACATAACAAAATCGGAACTGATGAACTAAAGGTAATATTGACAGCGATTTACAACACCCCAAACAACCCATCTCGAACCACCTTTTACCCCCAGTAAATGTAAAAAATAAATACACATTTATATAAACAACATAACAAAATCGGAACTGACACACTACAGACAATGTTGACAGCGACTTACAACACCCCAAAGCACCCCTCTCGACCCTGCTCTTATCCCCCCCCCCCCTCAATAGAAGTAAAAAAGAAAGACCCATTTATATATACTACATAACAAAATCGGAACTGATGCACAACAGGCAATATTGACAGGGACTTACAACACCCCAAACCATCCCTCTCGACCCCCCCTCTTTACTCCCACCCCTCCAAAAAAAAAAAAAAGAAACAACTATTTATCTATATACTACATAACAAATTCGGAATTGATGGACTACGAGCGACTTCTTACAACCCCCCCCCCTTCATCCCCCCCCCCCCCAAAAAAAAAAACTATTTATATATACACGTAGCAAATTTCAACCTGATGGACTAGGAGGAATAATGGATGACACGGCGTTGAGTTAGTTGTTTCGCCCCGTGACTTGTGACTCGCCGCGTTCATCAGGACAGTCCGTAGCTTGCCCGGCGCCATAATTCTTGCCGTTAATCACCGTTCATCGGCGTTATCATCACACCATCACTGTTGCTCGTTAATCCCCCGGTTGGACGCCAGACTGATGGGCCTCGTTAATACTTTTATGTTGTGCTTCTATTAAAAATCAATGGCTACTTTATACTGTAACACTCTCTCTCTCTCTCTCTCTCTCTCTCTCTCTCTCTCTCTCTCTCTCTCTCTCTCTCTCTCTCTCTCTCTCTCTCTCTCTCTCTCTCTCTCTCTCTCTCTCTCTCTCTCTCTCTCTCTCTCTCTCTCTCTCTCTCTCTCTCTCTCTCTCTCTCTCTCTCTCTCTCTCTCTCTCTCTCTCTCTCTCGGCCCTAGCCAGGAAGCCAGACGAACCTAAAGTCAGACAGATAAAAAGGTAAAAAAAAAGCTAAAAATAGATTATGAGAGAGAAAAACAAAACTAATAGACGAGGGAACACAGACAGACAGACAGACAGACACACAGACAGGACAGGAGACAGGGAGATAGAGAGAGGGAAGAGACAATGACAGGGAGGAGAGAGGAAGAGAGGGGGGGGGGAGATTAGCTAGGAGAGAGAGGGGAAGGGGAGGAGAGGAAGAGGAGTTAGAGGAGAAGGGGGAAGTGGGGGGAGGAGTAATACCATAAGCTGGGTCTTATTTATGGCCAATTTATCGCGACACAGCTGTTTAATGGAAGGGGGGAGGGGGAGAAGGGGGAGAAGGGGAGGGAAGCTTTGACACCCCTACCATACCCCACCCCACTGTCCATCTCCACCCCTTTCAGCACCCTCCCATACCCCCCATGCTTAAAACCCCCCTTCCACCCTCCACCATTACCCACCCCATTAACCTCCCCATCTCCCTTCCACCCCGTCACTGATCTCGGTCTCCACACAGTAATCCCCCATCCACACCCTCATCACACAAAGCCTTCCCCTACCCTCCCTATCCCCCTACATTACCTACCATTCCACTCTACCCTTCCACTATACCCTCACCCCTTCATTACCTCGTTTCCTACTCTCTCCTCAAACCCTCTTTCCCTCCCTTACTGTCACCCCCCTCCCCCCTCCTCTCCCTTCCCCTTACCCACCCATCCCATCTTCCCAATCACGGATAAAGTCAATCACACAACTTCGTCCCCTTTATCATATTTTTCAAGAGAGAGAGAGAGAGAGAGAGAGAGAGAGAGAGAGAGAGAGAGAGAGAGAGAGAGAAACATGTAGTATAGCTATTAATAGAAGCACCCTACAGATTTACCCCTTTCTCCCCCTCTCCCCTCGTCTCTCTCCTTTCCTCTTCCCTCTCACCCCCTTATCCAACTCCTCCTCCCCTCCTTTCCTCTGTCCCCTCCTACTTCTCCCTTTTCCCCTCCTCTTCCTTCCCCTTCCTCTTCCCCAACCCCTTCGGCCGTCCCCTTCCTCCTCCCCTTCGCATTTATATTTACACACACACAAAAAAAGAGAGAAAAATGGACGCGAAAAAGTTAGGTGTGTAGGTACCCGTGAGGAGATAAAATATGTATATATATTTATACAAATAATTTTCTCCTCATCAATGTGTGTTCATGATTTTTGTTTTGTTTTGTTTATTAATTTACCTATTTACAGCTTTTTCGGTGAATGAAGTCAATGCCATGTGCGGAGGATTTGAATCTATTCGGTGGTGGTGGTAGAAGTGGAGTTTTGTTTTATATTTTATCGTTTATTTTTTCATCTATTTTTACTTTTGCGGATTTTTTTTCTTCTCTGTGTGTGCGCGTGACTTTGGTTTCCGTTTGTTGTTTTCATTTCTTCTCTTTTATTTAAATTTTCATTCTCTTTGTCTTGCTTTTTATTTATTTTTGTTTGAATTTTACTTTTCTCTCCCTCGTCTGCTATTGCTACTGCTACTACTACAACAACAACTACTACTGCTACTACTACTACTACTACAGCTAATGATGATGGTAATAATAATGATGTAATAAAGAAAACAAACATGAAAATATGAAACAAAAAAAGAAAAAGATAAATAACAACAGGGATGATACAGAGCAGATAAACAATAGTGATAACACAGTCGCCTAACCCGCTCGCAAAATCAAGAGCAGAGTTGTAAATTAAGTCTACGGATGCTTAGCAAAGAGGATTTAGGCATTTGCAAGGGTGATTCAAATTCTTCTTAATTTTTTTTTTTACAACAAAGGAGACAGCTCAAGGGTACAAAAAAAAAGAAAACAATAATAAAAAAAAAGCCCGCTACTCGCTGCTCCCAAAAAATAATCAAAAGAGGTTGCCGAAAGAAAGGTCAAAATCGGGAGGAGACGTGTCCTGATACTATCCTTTTGAAAGAGTTCAAGTCGTAGGCAGGAGGAAATACAGATGAAGGAAGACTGTTTCAGAGTTTACCAGCGTGAGGGATGAAAGAGTGAAGACGTTGGTTAACTCTTGCATAAGGGGTTTGGACAGTATAGAGATGAGCATGAGTAGAAATTCGTGTGCAGCGGGGCCGCGGGAGGAAGGAGGCATGCAGTTAGCAAGTTCAGAAGAGCAGTCAGCGTGGAAATATCGATAGAAGATAGAGAGGCAACATCGCGGCGGAATTTAAGAGCTAGAAGACTATCAGTAGGAGAAGGAGAGCTGATGAGACGAAGAGCCTTAGACTCCACTCTGTCCAGAAGAGCTGTGTGAGTGGAGCCTCCCCACACGTGAGATGCATACTCCATACGAGGGCGGACAAGGCCCCTGTATATGGATAGCAACTGCGCGGGGGAGAAGAACTGGCGGAGACGATACAGAACGCCCAACCTCGAGGAAGCTGATTTAGCGAGAGAGGAGATATGAAGTTTCCAGTTGAGATTTTGAGTTAAGGATAGACCGAGGATGTTTAGTGTTGAAGACGGTGACAGCTGAGTGTTGTCGAAGAATAGGGGATAGGTGTTTGGAAGATTGTGTCGAGTTGATAGGTGGAGAAATTGAGTTTTTGAGGCATTGAAGGACACAAGGTTCCTTCTGCCCCAATCGGAAATGATAGCAAGGTCTTCCTCTGTAATGCCCACCACCACCCAGCATAACTAACAATACGCTCCTCCTCCTCCCCCTCCTCCTCCTCCTCCTCTTCTTCTTCCTCCAACTATTCTGAGCGTCTCCCCTTAGAATACCATCCCCTTATCATCTCTTACCATCACCTTCAAGTGTTATGTTGCCCTTTATCACTCTGCTATCTCTCTCAGGATACGGCGCCATATGACCCTGGCTGTTGCGGCGCCTAACCTCAATCACTCACTCACTCTCAGGATACACAAGTTCTCGCGGCTCAACTGTATCCATCTTCCTACCTTCTAATAAGTGTTCGTGGGTTGGCCGAACTACGTATATATCATTTATGTCTGGAAGCAAAGTCTCATTCCTTTTCCTGATGCTGTGTCTTCTCTTCTTCTGGTTTCTCATGTTACTGTTTATCCTCCTACTCTTCTTCTTTTTCGTTTTCTTTCCTTTTTTTTCATTCTTTTCTCCTCTTCTTACTTTTTCTTTGTTCTCGTTCTTGTTTATGTTGTTGTTCTTGCTACTGTTCTTCTTCCTCCTCCTCCTCCTCCTCCTCCTCCTCCTCCTCCTTCCCAGCCTCGACTTGCTCACAAACACAACCTGAATCTCCACGCGGGGACCTGGTTGCCTGTTGGGTCTTCTCGCCGTCCCAATAGTCACTCAGTCATTCACCTTCGCCACTCATTGTAAAGTTCGTGTTCGCTTCGTTTTCTTCTATAAACGCCTAACGCCTGCTCTTCTCTGCTTACTCCATGACATCAATGAGACCCCGAAAGACTTTAGAGTTTCCTAATGTCATAATTATTGCTAGCGTTTATTTTTTCACACATTAATTAATTTTTACGATTCATTCTCTCTCTCTCTCTCTCTCTCTCTCTCTCTCTCTCTCTCTCTCTCTCTCTCTCTCTCTCTCTCTCTCTCTCTCTCTCTCTCTCTCTCTCTCTCTCTCTCTCTCTCTCTCTCTCTCAACGATGTGGATGTTGGAATCAATAATCTCATTATAGTAAATTTGCAGACAACACAAATATTGGTAACTCGGTTATCACTGACGAAGACAGACAAAGCCTCCACGAGGAATTGCATAAAATTTCAGCTTGGTCTGATAGATGGGATATGCCCTTTAATTAATGTAGACAAGTGCCAGGTCCTTCAAGTTGGAACAAGAAATAAGAAGTTCGATTACGAAATGCGCGGCGTCAAACTCAAAAGCGTTCAATGCGTTAAGGACTTGGGGGTCAAAATCGCGTCAAACCTCAAATTATCACAGCAATGCATCGATGCAGCAAATAAAGCGAACAGATTGTTGGGCTTCATTAAAAGAAACTTTTTATCAAAAAATAAAGAAGTAATACTTCCGCTCTACAATAGTTTAGTCAGACCCCACTTGGAATATGCGGTACAGTTTTGGTCTCCCCACCATGCAAAGGACATCGCTAAATTAGATGGTCTTCAACGTCGGGCAACAAAAATGATCCCTTCCATGCGCAACAAACCCTACGAAAAGAGGCATTCCACCCTTAACATGTTCTCTCTTGAGAAACGTCGCCTCCGAGGAAAACTGATCGAATGTTTCAAAATACTTAATGGATTTACGAATGTGGACAAATCAAAAAAATGTTTATGATCGATGACACTTTGCGAACGAAGAATCATGCCACAAAACTTAAGTGTAGGCAAGTAAATTCAGACCACCAAATTTTTCACCAACGTTGTAGTGCGAGAATGGAATAAGCTCCCACCTTCACTGGTCCAGTGTAACACAATTGACTCCTTTAAAATCAACCTTGACCGACACTTCCTTCAACTTAATATTAACTAGAGTTGAAATGCAAGGTTTTGGAGTCATCTGATTAATGTAGAATCACTTAGGTTTAAGGACAGACCACCTAGTCTGGACCATGGGGTCTGTGTGGTCTGATGTTCTATGTAAATCTATGTAAATCTCCACCCCCCCCACCCCCCTGTTGCCGCCCTCCTCCTCCTCCTCCTCCTGCTGCTGCTGCTTCCCAACCAAGGTAATATTTCAAGGTTATTTGATTATGAATACGTTGTTGCTCTGCCTCCGCCCCGGGATATTTATAATCGAGTTCCTTTTCCGTAATCGTGTTTTTGTGTGCTGCGCGGTGTCTCGGTCCGGCCGCGGCCAGGTGGTCACGTAGCACTGTCGCTGTTTACCCCCGCCCAGGGAGCCAAATTTGACGCGAGCGATGTTTAATGATTTTCGTGGTGAACGTACTGCTGACATTTTTTTGTTCTTTTTCCTTGGATGAAAAGTGTTGGGTGACTCGACGAGACCCATGTTTCCTGTGCTGAGCGTAGTATCGTTGATTTTTTACTGTTGGTTTAAGTTGAAGAGACCAGCGAGTCATGTTTCCCGTCCGGTGTGATCAAATGTCGCCTTGCTTCCTTACTTATTTACAGAGCTTGGTACTCAGTAACCTAACAGAGACCTGTGGTTGGGGTAAGGAATGCATGTTGACGAACTGTGAAATAAACTCTCTCCTTTGTGTACACAATGGTCGTAGTGTACCAGATACTTAACAAGAACAGAGGTTTTGAATAAGCGGTGATATATCAAACCCTATTGAAGCAATAAAACCTTACCTTTCTTTGTTAACTTTTGGCAACTGGTTTTCTTTGCATTATTACTAGCAGAAAAATAAAAATAAACATTCTGCTATTGTCTGATATTATGTTATACCGATGGCGCAGCAACATTCACATATAAATCATTGCTTAACGATATACCTCGTTAATAATGCCAGATAAAAACTATCAAATGCCGACATGAATGTACCAAACACACACACGTACACACGTCAGCCACAACGGATACAGAAAGTCACTCCAACCCTGCAAACGTGTCATGATCACTCACCTGGAACTCGAACTTGGGGAACTGGTCCACGGTGTTGACGTCGGTGGTGGGCGACGTGATGACGCGGCACTGGGCGGAGGGCACCATCTGTCCGTGACCCTCGTCCAACACAAGGCCGCCGCCGCTCTGCCGCTCAGCCCGCCGCTCGCCGCCCCGCCCCGCATCCTGTTGCTGCTGGAGCTTGCCGTCCTTCATGAGGTGCGGGGCGGTGGTGCCGGAAGAGTAGTAGTACACATAGACGAGTGCACAGGCCGCCAACAACCCCAGGAAGGAGAGCCGCAGCCATCCGCGTCGAGGCACCATCTTTACCATCGTGTCTCAGCGGCGGATCTGTATGCCTCACACGCGGCTCTGGCCCTCAGGCTCCCGCGAAGGCTCCGTGTCTCGGAGGACGCCGTCGCTCTATGCTATCCAAGGGTGTTACTCGTTCCTGAGCTCCTCCCTTCTCGTTCCTACTTTGTTTCTGAATGTCTGTCGCGTGTTTCTTGCAATCTGGTCCCCTCGTGTCTCTGTTGTTTCTCCAGGAGAGCAAAAGTCCCCTTCGTCTTCCTATTTCTCCTTTTCTTCTTCCTCTTCTTCACTTGCCTCACGTTCCTACACCCTTCGACCCTCCACCTTCTCCTCCTCCTCCGCCTTTTGCCTCCGACGTGACCCGCGCTCCGGCCTGCGCCCTCGACCCCCTCCAAGTCGAGTGATAAATGATGACCGGAGCAAATCCTTCCTCAAACACACGTGACCTTGCGCGCGGCAGAGGCACTGACTAATGACTTCGTTTTCCACCTGCTGCTGCTGCTGACGCTGATGCTGATGACGGTCGCTGACGGTCACACACGCATACCAACAACAACAATAGCAACAATGATTATTACAACACAACAAAAACAGCGATAAGCATAAGTTGCGGAATGGTCTCACTCACACTCGCCTCTGTTATGTCTTTTATCTGACTATTATTTAATATCCCGCGGCGAGGAGGAAAAAGTTCTCACGCACACGAGTTGCTGAGCCCTCGAGGCCGGCTGCCGAGGCGAGGCGATGTCGGACGAAGGAGAATAAAAAGAAGTGGGTGTGGATACGCTTGAGCCGCGGGGAAGCAGTGCTGAGCGGCGCCGGGACGTGTCTGGGGCGGTTGACTGGGGTAGGCAGGCACGGAGGGAGGCGGTGAAGGCGACGGGACAGGTGGCCGTGGGGGTGGTGGACGTCGTGGCTGCTGTGGCGCTACTGTCACATTCACGCCACCAAGTTCGAGTCTTCGTGCTCTTATTTCGGCGTTGTTTGTTTTATTTTCACTTTTTTCCTCTTTGCACTTTCTTTTTTCCTGTTTTCTTTTTTATTTCTTTCCTCTTCTTCTCTCTGATATAGATTAGAGTGATATTATTAGTTTCACTCGAACTTTTCTCTACAACAATTACGTGTATTTTCTTTTCATTAGTTATTGATTACTATCTGTTGCAACGCCACTTTAGCTGACAACGTTAATTTCTTCACTAATGGCTTGTAAATACTTTAAAAAGCCGATTTGGTGTGATTATTGTTTTTTTTGTTTAATGAATTACTGCACACTTCACACGAGGGCTCCAAGTGTGTGTGTGTGTGTGTGTGTGTGTGTGTGTGTGTGTGTGTGTTAACAATAATTCATAATAGATAAGATAAAACAACTCTCTCTCTCTCTCTCTCTCTCTCTCTCTCTCTCTCTCTCTCTCTCTCTCTCTCTCTCTCTCTCTCTCTCTCTCTCTCTCTCTCTCGCATGCACCTCGTCCCTTCCGTGTTGTGCTTGTAGAAGAAGGGGAAGGGAAGGGGAGAAAGAGGAGGACGAGGAGGACGAAAAGAGCAAGAAGGCAGGAGGAAGGGAGTGAAGGGCAACTTACCCTCTTCACAAACGCACATGTACACAAAACGTACACACATACACGCCCCCGCACATACACACACGCATGCAGAGTTACCAGTCACGGCAGGAAAGAGGAATCGAAACCTTTCCTCCCAAAAATATCTTATAATCCGCCGATCGCCTTCCGACTCACTGGAATCTAAACCCAGACGGACCAGCAACACGAGCCGAAGCGGAAACAACGATAACAACTGGAATACAAAGGCTAGGGAGTCTATATGAAGCGAATACTGAAGATCATGAGGCTACTAAAGAAGAGGCCGTAATACAGAGGGAGGGAAACAAAAGAACAACCCAAAACCTTGCAACGATAACAACTGCGCTGACTAAATAACAAAATAGAAAGCCTGACTCCCAAGGCAACACTAAGACGAGCCGAAATAGGAAAGGAGACGAAGGGGAAGGATTGCAGAGATGTACAGACTATGGCGGAGACTGCTTGAAGGAGGAGGAGTAGTAGTAGTAGCAGGAGGAGGAAAAGGAGGAGATGCAGGAGGAGGAAAAGAGGGCAGATCAAGAGGACGTGGCGGCAAAGCGAGAAGTGGTGAAGGAACTACCGGGCATTGGTCACCACGACAGACGCGCATACACACACGCACACACTCGAAGCCCCATCATCCCCTACAGCAGCGACTCAGGAGGAGGAGGAGGGAGGGCGAGGAGATAACTGTTGGATGAGTGAAGGGAGGGAGGGAGGATTCAGTGTTCTGTAGCGCGTGTTGAGGAAAGGGTGGGAGGGAGATAAGAAAGGGCGAGTTTGTAAAGGGACTGCGAGGAGCGAAGTGAAGGACAGGAGGAGGAATATGAAGAAGAGGAGGAAGAGGAAGAGGGAAGACTAGAGTAAGCTATAATGTACTATTGACACGAAAGCAGACAGTTCAGATACAGAGAGACAGAGACAACAGCTCTTCAAGAACACACACACATAACAAGGCGAGAACTCCACTCTTTTATCTCTCCCATCAACAGCGACAGCAACAATAACAACGATGACGAAGACAACGACGACAACAGCAGCAGCGACGACGACGAGGACAACAATACTGTACTATCCTTGAGGTGTGTGTGTGTGTGTGTGTGTGTGTCTCGGGGTATTGTCGTGTGTCTGTCAGGTCGCCCTCCGTATCGCTTCACCGAGACAGAGGAGGCAGAGATAGAGGGCGGCAGGGAGTAAGGGGGAGAATAACAGATAAGAGCCAGTGTTTGTGTGTGTCTGTGTATGTGTGTTTGCGTGTGTGTGTGTGTGTGTGTGTGTGTGTGTGTGTGTGTAGCCAGCCAGCCACTCACAGACGCTTGCTTGCTTGTGTGTTGGTCTCCCTTCCGCAAACACAGGCCACCAAACACACTCCTGGCTTGTGTATACCCTTTCAGCACTTGAGTCTCCTTCCTTCAGTTCAAAGAGGCGGCGGAACACTTCCTAGACATTCCACATCACGTCTATTTATGAGAGTCTGCCTTATGTTTTTTTTCACGGACACTCTAATCGGTCTTCTTGCCGTTGCTGTTCTTGTGGTCTTCCTCGTGTTCAAAAGTGCTAAGAGCTTAGTGAGGAGGAGGTGGAAGAAGGGACGTTTGGTGGAGGTGGAGGAGATACTGCCTTCTGCGAGCTAGCGAGTCCTTGGAAGTACATCAGCAGCAGCAACAGCGACGGCGGCGACGGTGGTTGTGGTGGTGGTTGTGGGGACACGACGGGAGGCTGGTCAGCATTCCCTCACTTTAATGGGTCGGTTCTGTGCCTCGTCCACGGCCCTCTGGTGGCGCGTCTGCAAGGGAGAGAGAAAGGGAGAGGTTGGTTAGGTAAGGGATGGGGGTAATTATTAGTGTGTGTGTGTGTGTGTGTGTGTGTGTGTGTGTGTGTGTGTGTGTGTGTGTGTGTGTGTTTAAACGTTCTATCAATATTCTTTTTTCCCTGTAATTCCTCGTTTTCTTGACCCATTCCAACATGCCCGTCCCCTACTAAATAATCCGATCACGTCATGCATCTGCCCTCCAATCTGCGTCATTTTTTGCATTTTGATCGTTGAATCCTCCCCATCTGCCCGAGTCCCGCCCCAGTCCACCTGTCCACGCCCCGCCCCAGCCCATCTCTCCCCGCTCAGTCCCTCCATGGCCCACCTTGCACCCTCAATGCACCGCCTCATAACCCCTCGTCCCCTTCACCAGACCACACCGGACCGAGCCAGAATCTTTGCCTCCCTTATTCAACACAGTGACACAGACATTGAGAAGGATGTCCACCCTCCCACTGATGATGTAACCGATGAATGCAGCAAACATACGGCGGCTGGGTTATTCACTGACGAATTTGTTTGTAGTGTAATTCCACCATAGGCTTAAGGCGTTGACGGCGCTTAGAGGTGATAGCTGATTAACGAGTGATTTTTTTTATAGCAGAAGATAAAACAGACGAATTTGAGGAGTACGGAATCTTGAAACCACTTTATAAGCATGCAGTCAGCAGACTCGTTTAATGAACAATCACATTATAAAGTTTAAATACACACACACACACACACACACACACACACACACACACACACACACAGAACCCCCCCCCCCCAACCCACATGCACACTAACACCCACCCCACACACACATACACACAGAAAACAATAAAGCAAACATCACATTCAAAGCACGGAATCAGTTTCATGTAGGCACAAAAAAAAAAAAAAAAAACACGGCCGCCTTTCCGCTGCGCCCCGCGTGTTCTCGTGTAAGGGGAGAGCACGGCACGCAGCAACACGGACGCCGAACAAGGGTTATTTTTCTGGCGGAGGGAAGAGGTTTTGTGTCGAGTTGTTGAGCCGCTCTGGCCCGACCCACTTCCCCAACCTTCCCACCCGACGCCCGCCCCCGTCGCCCAGGCCAGAGGGGCTTAGGACGACCCGGCTCAGCGAAGGCATACAAGGACCCAGGCAGCGGCGGCGCACGTCCAGCCCTCACAGGCAGGATGCACGGACAAGTGATTTTTAAGACGCGTGTGCCTGTCAGCTGGGACAAGCAAATAAAAGGAAAGAAAAATCGCAATGCCAAAGCGAATAAAAATTGGTCTCTAGGACGTCAAAATATATAGAAACTGTTCCTCGATAGATAAATAAATCAAACATATATATACAAAGAAAAAACGCAGTACCGAAGCACAGAAAAATTGGTCACTAGAACGTCGATATATAGAAAATGGCCTTCGATGAATAAACAAACACACATACACACACTAAAAAAGGTGCAATGCAAGAGAAAATAAAAGTTGGTCTCGTAAAACATCAGAATATACACAAACTGGCCTTCGATACATAAACATATATTCACACACACACACAAAAAAAAAAAAAAAAAAAAAAAACTGCCAGACGTAAAAATTGGTCTCTAAAACATGAAAATAAATACAAACTGACTTTCAACAAATATATAGATTCTGATGCAATAAAAGTCCTCCACGCATGACTTTTGGTGCGAGACAAGTAAAAAAAATAGAAAATAAAAATCTATCCATCTTCAGGCGTGTAGGGAAGGAAGATATTTAGTCAGACGCCGTGATTCGCAGTTCCAGTCTTTTTCCTGAGTGACGACCAACGGACTGACTGAATGAATGACCAGCTGGGAGAATGAAGAGCTAAATGACAGATGGACTCCCTCACTCCCTAATTGGCTGGCTAGCGTTCTCGCAGGCAGATATGGAAAAGGGGTGGCAGGGAAATAGGTAGGAAAGTAGGAAGGCACACATGTGGGTAGGTGGGCAGGAGGATTGGCAGACAGGAAGGAAGGCACGCAGGTAGGTAGGTGGGCAGGGAGGTAGATTCCGTGACTAGCTAACTGTTGCATTTCTCCATTAATCCGCGGTGAAACCCTGAGCAGCGTAACGCGACATAACAATCACATTTCTAAACCTTGATCCAGCACCAGCAGCATCACGACAATCACAAACAAACGCCGTTAACCCACGTCACCGCCACCGTCACCAGTTCCACCACCGCCACCATTTCAGTCTGCAGGCGCCTTAACATCACGACGATCACAACGAGTAGCGTCATTAACCCCCTTCACCCCCACCGTCACCAGCAGCACCATCGTCTACATGCCAATTTTCAGGTTCCATCATATCCTTTTTATTGATATTTCAGATTCCTCGCGTTGTCTCCCAAGCTGAGTATTCGTTATGTAGCTTGAGTCGGGGACGCTCTTCAGACGTTATATAACTACCTCTACAAAATGCCCAGAACCACCTAAGCTGCTCTTTTCACTAACTCCAAATCATCTATTAGTGTATCATGTGCTACTTCAATTCGCCACGATTAATCCCTTTTGTTTTCATCTCCGAGGCATTTCTGAGATACGTTGATTCTAAGTTAATATCACTCCTACTAATCTTGCTATTCATTTACTGCTGCCTAATATTCGTACTATTTAAATGATGTGCTCTTTTTTGAGGGGGGGAAGGAAATCTAACGATGTTTTAAAATTTGAATCCCACGATGTTATTTGATCTAACGATATTTTAAGGGTTGCAGAGGAAAGAATATGGAGTCAAAGACAGTGTTTGTGAATTATGAACTTTCTTTTTTTTCATCAGAGAGAGAGATGGCGGTCTTCAGTTCCTAATTAAGACAAAATGAATGAGGCAATTAACCCGGACTCTCTCTCTCTCTCTCTCTCTCTCTCTCTCTCTGTAAAGATAAACTGCTGAGAGGCTGTTTAAATTACATGCTCATAAATATGAGAAGAGAGTGGAAAAGATAATGATGAAAATGATAAGAAGAAGAAGAAGAAGTAGAAAAAGAAGAAGAAAAGAAAAAGAAGAAGAAGAAGAAGAAGAAGAAGAAGAAGAAGAAGAAGAAGAAGAAGAAGAAGAAGAAGAAGAAGAAGGAGAAGAAGAAGAAGAAAAGAAGAAGAAGAAGAAGAAGAAAAGAAGAAGAAGGAGAAGAAGAAAAGAAGAAGAAGAAAAGAAGAAGAAGTAAAAGAAGAAAAGAACAAGATAAAAAAAGAATGAGGGGCAAAGAAAACAAATAAATAAATAAATAATGAAAAACAGAGTATGAAATCGCGACGCAACTGAAGAACAACAACAACAACAAAAAAAAAGAACAGGGTCAAGAAAGATAAAGAAGGTCAAGAGGTCTCAGGAACAAGAACAAGGAGACGGAATTGAGGAGGAGGAGGAGGAGGAGGAAGAGGAAGAGATTACGCACGAGGAGGACCAGGAGGAGGAAGAGGAGGAGGAGGAGGGGGGGGGGGGGGTCAGAAGCAGAAGCAAGACTCAAGGGAAGTGGAGAAGTAGAAGGAGGAAGAGGAGGAGCAAGAGGGATGAATTGGAGAGAGGAGGGAGAAGCACGCTCTAGACTGATATCTTTGAGGAGGAGGAGGAGGAGGAGAGGGACAAAAAGAAGATAAAGAAAAGAAAGCGAAAGAAAAATAG
>NW_026111570.1:122500-145000 GCF_024679095.1 Eriocheir sinensis | reverse complement strand
TTAAGGTTAGGTAAGGTAGGGTAAGATGAAGTAAGGCAAGGTAAGGTAAGGTAAGATCAGATGATATAAGGCAAGGTAAGGTAAGGTAAGGTAAGGTAAGGCAAGGTAAGGTAAGGTAAGATAGGGTATTGTAAGGTAAGGTAAGGTAAGGTAAGATAAGATATTGGCATAACACTAATTTTCAAATGCTTAAGCCAGAGGAAAAATAAAGCAGTCAAACACGTTCCTAACTTGTATGAAACGTGTAGTGACGCAAATAACACGTTCTGGTCTCCTTACCCTTGATTGCAGCAGACAGTGGAATCAAAGACTATGATCTTTATTTTTTTTAGCACAATTTTGAACACTAGCGAAGAAAAAAAGTAACAACTGAACGTAACAATGAAAAGTATAGTAGTATTTTTTTTTTTTACTGGAAGCTTCGTCCTCTTGGAAAGGCAAAGAAACGTCAAGACTTAAAAACAAGCGCGTCGGGCAAAAACAAAGCTTTCAAAGAGTTAGGCAAGAGTTGCATCAAATAATGAATAGTGAAAAGTTTCAGTTTTACCTCACGAGCCATTTTTTACATCAAAGGAAGAAGAGAGAGAGAGAGAGAGAGAGAGTGTGTGTGTGTGTGTGTGTGTGTGTGTGTGTGTGTGTGTGTGTGTGTGTGTGTGTGTGTGTGTGTGTGTGTGTGTGTGTTCAAGGGCAAAAAATAAATATCTCATAAGTCGCTCCTCCCATACAGAGGACAGAAATAGGCAATATCGAAAGTTTAATCAGATTATTCACCTAGATTTTTCGGATTATTCACAAACATTCACTATCATTAAGACTATTATTCATTACTATTCAGATTATTGAGATTATTCAAAATAAGACAATGAGGTATAATTTCTCTCCGTCGCTATTCCATTTTTTTTTTTTTACAACAGATGGAACCAGAGAGGGAAGAAAAGACATCAACAGAAAAAAAAGCCCGAAAAACTACCAACACCCACAATGAAATGAGTTAACAGAATACCATTAGTAAAATATAGCAACCATCGCCTGACACACTCATGTTTAAAACGAAGGACCAAATAAAAGCACACATAAGACACTCAAGAAGCTAGGAAAATGGAGGGAAGAGAAAAACCCGTCACAAATAAAGAAGGAAATAGAGAGGAGGAGGAAGGAAGGAAGAAATACCAACGAGAGAGAGAGAAGGAAGAGCACACGGAGAGAGAGAAAAGGAAAGGGACACTGAAAAGAATAGGGGTCATGAAAAAAAAAAGAACAACAAAAAATACAAAAAACATCGCAAGCTATCACATTCTTCCTCGAACGACTCATTAATAACCTTTGTAAGAGATAAATATGTGCCAATAATGATCAAGCCTGTAATTCCATTTGCTGGCGAAGTTCTGGGAAATGCACAATAATGAAACACGTGTGATCTATTTTTTTTTTTTGCATCTCTCTCTCTCTCTCTCTCTCTCTCTCTCTCTCTCTCAAATACTTCTCACATTGTCAAGAGAAGTTGTGGGAATGTGGTTGGAGAAGCTAAATTCCAGTGTGTGTGTGTGTGTGTGTGTGTGTGTGTGTGTGTGTGTGTGTGTGTGTGTGTGTGTGTGTGTGTGTGTGTGTGTGTGTGTTTGCGTGCTTTGTTCTCTTCATTCATTGTGTGTGTGTGTGTGTGTGTGTGTGTGTGTGTGTGTGTGTGTGTGTGTGTGTGTGTGTGTGTGTGTGTGTGTGTGTTTGCGTGCTTTGTTCGCACCATTCATTGTGTGTGTGTGTGTGTGTGTGTGTGTGTGTGTGTGTGTGTGTGTGTGTGTGTGTGTGTGTGTGTGTGTGTGTGTGTGTGTGTGTGTGTGTGTGTGTGTGTGTGTGTGTGTGTGTGTGTGTGTGTGTGTGTGTGTATGTGTGTGTGTGTGTGTGTGTGTGTGTGTGTGTGTGTGTGTGTGTGTGTGTGTGTGTGTGTGTGTGTGTGTGAGAGAGAGAGAGAGAGAGAGAGAGAGAGAGAGAGAGAGAGAGAGAGAGAGAGAGAGAGAGAGAGAGAGAGAGAGAGAGAGAGAGAGAGAGAGAGAGAGAGAGAGAGAGAGAGAGAGAGAGAATCAGATAACACTTTTAAAACCATGTAAACTATGTAAAGGAAAATTACTACACACAAGAATACAGCAAAAAAAAAAAAGTTAGGAAAAAAGTATCAAGAGGTAAAGGAAAGAAAAGTGGGTTACAGGAGGAAGCGAAGGAAAAGGAGGAATGGAAGGAAAGAAACAGGGAGGGAGAAGTGGGCAAAGGCAGGTAGGTAATGTACAGAATCTTAATGGAGGAGGAGGAAGAGGAGGAGGAGGAGGAGGAGGAGGAGGAGGATGGAAGATCTATCACAGAGAGGCTTTGGGATTACAGATGACAGAGGCATATCAAGTGTGTGTGTGTGTGTGTGTGTGTGTGTGTGTGTGCGTGTGTGTGTGTGTGTGTGTGTGTGTGTGTGTGTGTTTACTGCTACTACTACTACTACTACTACTACTACTACTACTATTACTGATGCTATTAATGTTACAGCTGGTACTATATAATTTTCCGGTCACTAATGAAATAGTAAATGGCCCTATAAATTTTCACTTAATTCATTACACTCTTTTAGCTTCATATTGTCTGTCTGCCTGTCTGTTTGTCTGTCTGTCTATCTATCTATCTACGTCTATCTATCTCAGGAAAATTGAAGGTAGACACAAGGAATGAGGAAAAGGTATCAAAGACGGGGAAGAAAAATTGTGAAAGAAGTAAAGAGGAACAAACGAAAAAGAAGGAACAGAATACGAAGGACAGAGAAAACGGGAAACTGAAAGGAAAATAATAATGGAAAGCCGAAAAGGGGAAAGAAAGGAAGAAGTACAAACCAAAAAGATTAAGCAAGAGAAGTATCGGAAACTGAGTAAAAGGAAAAACAAAATAAAGGAAGGGATAAAAAGATGAAGGGGGAGAAAGAGGAAAAGAAGGGAAAAGAAAGCGAACGAAAGGCCTAACTAAAACGAGACGAGAATGAAACACGAAATTTAAAGTGACGAAGGAAAACGAAAGAAGAGGAAGGGGAGAAGATGGCAATAAAGTGTAAAACAATAGGTAAAAAAAGAAGGAAGAGAAGGAATAAGGTAGGCAGGAGGGAGAGGGAAACAATGAGAAAAAAGAAAAGTAGGAATCACAGAGATAAATACAAAGAGAGGGATCAGAGAGAGAGAAAAAAGGGAATAGGGAAAATGGGAAGGGGAAGAGGAAGGAAAGAGTAGAGTAGAGAACAAAGGGACCAGAGAGAGAGAGAGAGGGGGGGGGGGGGAAGAAGGAAATAGGGAAAGCGGGAAAAAGGGGAAGAAGGGGAATGAAAGAGGAAAGGATAATACTAAGACAGGAGAAGAGAGAAGGGAACAGATAGAGGAAGGGGAGTAAGGAAAGGGGAAGAAGGAAGTTAAAATAAGGAATAGGGAATGGGCAAGAAAGGAAGACGGGGGAAAGATAGGTGAGAAGAGGGGAAGGTAGGGGAATGAAAGGGGGGGGAGGGAAGGGAAGCAGTAGGTTGGCAATGCGTCTCCAGTAAGGGAACACAGCTGGCAGGTTATTAGTACTGAGGTGAAATATACGGCAAGGAGAACCTACGAGTGGTGATGGGACATTACACAACCATCTCTCTCTCCCTCTCCCTCTCCCTCTCTCTCTCTCTCTCTCTCTCTCACTTCCTCTTATCACTCAACCCCTCCTGTCCTCCTTTCCTCCTCCAACTCTCCGACTCTTCCTTCCTCTTCCTCCTCCCCTCCGACCCTTCCCTCCCTCCCTCCTTCCCTCCATGAAGCCCTGAAGCGAGCGAGTAATTGGAGTTCTTCCTGGAGGAGGAGGAGGAGGAGGAGGAGGAGGAGGAGGAGGAGGAGGAGGAGGAGGAGGAGGGAACGAGAGAGAGGAAGAAAAGAGACGAAGAAAAAAAAGAACGAAGAAGAAGAAGAAAGAGGAAGAAATTTTACAGAAGAAGAGCAGAGAAGAAGGAGAGGAGGAGGAGGAGGAGGAGGAGGAGAGAGAGAGAGAAGAGAGAGAGAGAAGAGAGAGAGAGAGAGAGAGAGAGAGAGAGAGAGAGAGAGAGAGAGAGAGAGAGAGAGAGAGAGAGAGAGAGAGAGAGAGAGAGAGAGAGAGAGAGAGAGAGAGAGAGAGAGAGAGAGAGAGAGAGAGAGAGAGAGAGAGAGAGAGAGAGAGAGAGAGAGAGAGAGAGAGAGAAAGAACAAAAAATCGAGAAACAAAAAAGATCAAGAAAAAAAAAATCAACACAGAGAGACAGAGATGCAGTAACGAAATAAAATAAAATAAAATAAAAAACGGACAAAAAATATAAATGGGTTAATTCAGCTCGTCCGACTAACTATTAGATTCCCGTCCACAATGCAGTGTCACTCGCCGCTATTGTGAGCCGCAGATAAAAGGCCTGAAAGGGGATTTAACTCTATGTTCTCTTTTTATTCCAAGCCTTTTGTGTGGAGGGGGGGGGGGGGGGAATCCGAAAATTTGAGTGCATTTTTTGGTCTAAACTTTATTTTCTCATTTACTTTTTTTTTTTTTACAGTAATCAGCTCAAGGTAAAAAAAAATATTAAAGATAAAAATGGCCTGCTAATCACTGCCCCTATAAAAAAAAGTTTAGAAGAGTGATGAAGAGAGAGGTAACTGTGGACTTATTTAGTATTTTTGCAGTATTGTTTTTTTCTTTTGTTTTTCTTTCTGTATTGGACGTTTTTTGACTCTTTACCGTTGGCTTAGTTTTTAAATTCATCTGTGTTATTATTATTATACGTAGTTAGGACTATTGCTATTATTTTTGCCTCATTTTTTTCTTCTTTTGCTTCTCTTCGTAAAATAGGCAGCTTTGTTATTCATTATATCATTGTTATTGTTATGAAAGTCAACTGTTTTTTTTTTTTTTTTTTTAGTATACGTGGTCGTTTTTCTTTTTTTTTTCGTGGTTCATATTTCGTGAGTAAATCTAAGGCTCTGGCCGATTTTATCTTTATCTTTTTTTTTTGTTTGGTTCATCAACGGCTTTTTGTGTGTGGGTCTTTCCTGTTTCATTTTTCGTAAGTAAATATAAACTTCTAACCGATTTTACCCCTTTTCTTTCTTTTACTTTTTCAGAGTTTAGTTCATTAACGGCCTATTGTCATATTTTAATTTTCATATCTATTATTTTTCATTCATTTTTTTTTCATCATACTCTCCTGCTTTTCCTTCTCCCTCTCCCTCTCCCTCTCCCTCTCTCTCTCTCTGCCGGAATGGCCGCGTAATGGGGAGTTATTTGTTAGCATTTTTTTCCTCCTTCCGCAGCCGGCACTGAACCATTATATACTTCAATTCCAAAAGTCAAGATATCTTCCTTTATGTCCTTCTGCCCTGCCTCTTGAATGGCTGACATAATAGAATACTTTGGCCTATACTGCTCCTGCTAGAATCCACTATCCTTTAAGTCGAGATGGTTTCCTATATACGAGATTATATAAATTGGAGCCCAAAAATTGTAATCTAGAAGTCATATAGAAGAGAACTAGTACTGTTGATGCTTCTATGATGATGCTCGTTTTCTTCTTTTTTTCTTTTTCTTTGTTTTAATTTTTCCTCTTCCCTCACTTTTTTCTTCTTGTCTTCATGTTCTTGTTCTTTTTCTTATTTTCTTTTTTATCGTCCTCGTTTTTTTCACTCATCCCTCACATTTTCTTTTTTTTTCATGTTCGTTTCTCTTTTTCCTCTTTCATTTACCTATTTACCTCTCTATCTACTATCTCTCTATCTACTCTCTATTTACTCGACCTACCTCTCTAGTACGATTTCTTTTTTTAGTGTTTTATATCCAGTTGTTGAAAGAATGGAAAGGAAGGAGGAAAGGAAGCTAAGGAAAGGGAGGAAGGGAAGAGAAAGGAAAAGAAGACAAAAGAGAGAGTAAAAAAATGAAAACATAATATCATAACACCGAAGGCAGACGGTCAAAAGTTCATAGGGAAAAAATAACTTGTCAGACTTCATTTTTTAGTCTTATATATTTCAAATCATTGCAAGGAACTAACTGTAAGGGAAGGAAAACATCAAAGCATAATAGTGGACGATTCAAAACTCAATTATAGACCGAAGTAGCACGACTCAATTCTTTACTCATTCATACCCAATAGCTAAAAAGGAAAAGGAAGGAGAATATAAAAGAAAACATTAGACATAGCCGATTAAAAATTTATAGAGAGAAAGAACGAGCTCTCCCTCCCTATTTCTTTCCATCCATTCCTCCTATTTTCGTCTCCTCCTGTAACCTATTTTTTCCTTCTTCTTTTACCTAATTTTCCTTCTCTTCTCTTCTGTAACTTTTTTTTTTGTATACTTGTGTGTAATAATTTTCCTTCTTATAATTTTGTTACAATTCTTTACTCTTTTATATCCAATCGTAGCGAGGAGTTGCAAGGAAAATATAAATCCAAAACATTAAAAGTGGACATTCAAATCCCCCCGACATGGGATTTGAGCACTTCCTGGCCCCTGCAGTTGTTGGGTTACCAGGCGCGGCCCCGACCCAGACAAGCGTGAGGCCAACTATTTGGAACTGAATATCGGCCAAAACGAAAGACGCCAAAAAATATAATCCTCAATTTAATTAAACCGAAAGGCATTTCACCATTCCACTCTATATATTCGCAAACAAAAGCAGGCGCGGGGGAAGGGCCGGGTCGGAAAGTGAGGAACGGACAACAAATGGAAAATATATTGCGTCCACGGAAGAAACTGACTGGAAATACAAACGCGGAATCAATAGAGAATTTTTGACGCACATGGCGACCCGCGCTGCTGTGTTCCGCTGATATTGATGTCCGCGTCGAGGGAAAAATGGAATGAAAAAAAAAAAAAATAACTGGAAGACCGTCCGTCCGTTCGTGTGCTGCAGCGAGCCATCTTGTGTTGCTGTTGTTGTTGATGTTGTTACGATTTGACGCGTTATTTTCAAGGCGACGAAGTTGAGGATGGTGAAAGAACACAGCCAAATGAGACTCCTCTGTTGAATTTTCTGACAGAGTTGGGCGAGTTTCTCTTAGAGCGACGCACTGAGGATGAGGGAATGCAGCCAAATGAAACTCGTCTGATAAAATATGACTGAAAGTTTGTCGAGCTTCTTTTAAAGGCGATCAACAAACTGAAGATGAAAGAAAACAGCGATATGAAACTAATCTAAGGCTGATAAATAAGACTTCGATTTGGACGAGTTATAGAGGATGAGAGAAAACAACCATAAGAAACTAGTCGAAGGCTGATTAAGATTACTGAGAGTTGAATAAGTTTCTTTCAAGACAACTAACAAAGGATGAAAGAAAACGGCCATATGAAACTAAGCTAAGGCTGGTAAATATGATGTGATATGACGCTTTTCTTTCCAGGCGACAAGCTGAAGATGATGACAGAAAACAGCTACATGAAACTAGTCTAGGGCTAATAAATATGACCCGGAGTTGAACGAGTTTCTCTTAGAGCGAAACAATGAGGATGAAAGAAGAGAGACGAAGGCTTGTCAAACTATCACCAGGCACACTAAACTACCCTTGGAGATACTAATACAACCTCTACGACAGCCTTATCAAATGTGGGTGTGTAAGCCCCGAAATGGTCGAGAATAGAGACCTCCATGTTCAGAAATCAACCGTGAAAGTTATTTTTTTAGCAGTAGCTAGTGAGGGTGAAATGACTGATAAATAATAAACAAGAAATGAAATAGGGATGATGAGTTGCGGGTGACTAATGACAGAAGTAAAAAAAAATAATATATTGCAAAAGTTAGAGAATTATGGATGATTGATGATGTTAAGAATTAGAAATAAGGCTCATACCACACAAGCCTCTCCCCTCCTAGATAATTTTCCTGAGAGCTGTTCCAACAATATCAGTATGGCAGACCCTTTCATTTTTAGCTTTCCATGAACAACTTTTACTACGAACCATTGCTGATAACCCCCAAAAAACAAAACTGTAGATATGATGCAAATTGGCCTACAAAAAATAAATGAAAGTGAAGTATGTGGAGTTTAACAAAGGTGGAGAGAGAAAAAAAAGGATGGAGGCTGCTGTTCGTTTCTGAGATGGTAAGAAACAGCATCTCTTAACAATGGGATGCTTAGAATAGGGTAAATATGACGCAAACTGGCCTAGAGAAAAAAGCTAAAAGTGAAGCATGTGAAACTTAACCAAGGTAGAGGGAAAAAAAAATACGTATAGAAGCTGCCATTCGTTATTGAGAAGGTAACAAAAAGCATCTCCTACCAATTGAATGCTTAGAATACGGTTGAAAGGATGAGTTGAAAAGAGAGATAGAGAGCTGTAGGCGAGAGGTGATGGCATACAAGAGCGCTTTAATTTAATCATGGCCTATGCAGGTAGGAGTGAAGGTAGACACAGCAAACTAATTAAAGGTTATATAATTACGTGTGATTAATGGCTCAACCTCTCATTACCTATTCCTTTTCTATGACTGTGACTATTAT
The DNA here is from genome assembly GCF_024679095.1 of Eriocheir sinensis. NCBI lineage: Eukaryota > Metazoa > Arthropoda > Malacostraca > Decapoda > Varunidae > Eriocheir > Eriocheir sinensis. The sequence goes on along the minus strand of NW_026111570.1, from coordinate 136,500 downwards.
CATTATCGTTATTATTATCATTGTTATTATTCCTTTCAGAGAACACTAAGAGGGGATGAGGTAAAGGATTAAATTCAAAAGGTAAAAAAGGAAAACAGAGGGGTGGAGAGAGAGAGAGAGAGAGAGAGAGAGAGAGAGAGAGAGAGAGAGAGAGAGAGAGAGAGAGAGAGAGAGAGAGAGAGAGAGAGAGAGAGAGAGAGAGAGAGAGAGAGAGAGAGAGAGAGAGAGAGAGAGAGAGAGTAAAAGGGAGGAAGAGGAAACGGAAGATAGAGAATAAAAGAGAGAGGGAACAAACGGTGGGAGGCAGAAGGGAAGGGAAATGCAGGAGAGGAAGGCGAGGAAGCGAAAGAGGAAAGGGAAAGAGGGGAGACGAAGAGGAACAAAAGGGGAGTAGGGAAGCCGGGAAAGATTAATGACATTAGTAAAGAGGGAAAGCCGGTGGAAACAATAACGACGATGAAAGAGAAGAACAAGAGGATGAACAAGAACAAGAGGAAAATAAGAAAATATCAAGAAAAGAAGAAAACGGAAAGGACGAAGGAAGAAAAATTATGAAGAAGAAAAAGAAAAGAAAAACGATGAACAGGAACATGGAAAAGAAAAAAAAAGAAAAGGTAGAGAAAGAGGTAAATGAAAGAGGAAAAAGAAAGGAAGAAAATGAGAAACATGAACATAAAAAAAAGAAAATGTGAAGGATGAGGGGAAAAAACGAGGACGATAAAAAAGAATAACATGAAGACAAAGAACAAGAACATGAAGACAAGAAGAAAAAGTGAGGGAAGAGGAAAAATTATAAGAACGAAGAAAAAGAAAAAAGAAGAAAACGAGCATCATCATCAAAGCATCAACACACACACACACACACACACACACACACACACACACACACACACACACACACACACATACACACACACACACACGTTATAAGTACAAAGCTCCATTAAAAGAGTTTAGCGGAAAAGACATTCATAAAGATATTACGTCTCCTCCTCCTCCTCCTCCTCCTCCTCCTCCTCCTCCTCCTCCTCCTCCTGCTGCTCCTCCTCCTGCTCCTTCTCCTCCTCCTCCCTTTCCCACACCCTTAATTGCCTCAGGACCAGTAGAGAGGATCCTTGCCCCCCCTCCCCCGCCCCCCGCCCCCTTCTCCCCCCCGTGGCTCCCTCCTCCTCCCCCCTCCCTCGGGTAACAGTGTCGTTCCCAAGACAATCAGGAAGAAATGAAAGTAGTTACTTCCCTCCCGGCCTCCTCCTCTCCTTCTCTCTTCTTCCTCCTCCTCCTCCTCCTCGTCCTCCCCATCCTACCCTTCCCCCTATCACGTCCTCTCCTGTCCCTTCTAACTCGATGGGAAGGGAAGAGAGAGAGAAAGGAGGGGAGAGTATGAAGGAGAAGACGGGGGAATTGGAGAAGAGAGGAATAAAAAAAATAAAAAAAACACCGCAGAGGAGAAGAAGGAAATTGTGTATATGAAGAAAAAAAGGAAATTGAGCTTTACGTATTTGTAGCGATAAATCTATCTCAGAGAAGAACACGAACAAGCAAAAGAAGAACCAAAACAAGAACGATGACAAGAGTAACAAGAAGAACAAGAAGAAAACAGACAACAAAAATAAGTAGAAGAAAAGGTACTAACAAAACATGGGAGGCGCGCAAACAAAATAAAAAATAGATAAATAAATAAATAAAGTATCATCAATAAAACAAATGTCCCCAAAATCACGGACGAATCCATGAGAGCCAAATGAAAGGAGGAAAAGGCGAAGAAAAAGAGATACCTCCCCTCCCCCTACCACCACCAGCGCCACCACCACCACCAGCGCCACCACCACCCCTAACGGCAGCCAAGGGAAACAAACGGTGAAGACATAAAGGTGAGACAGAGTACTTATCACTGACAGAAATCACCTCCTTGCCCTGAAACCATTTGCTCTGATGGCACGATGCGATGCCTTCAATAAACAATAGAGGAAGGAGAGGAGAGGAGAGGAGGAGGAGACGTCATGGGGGAAGTGTGGCGTAAGAAGAAGAAACAGAAGAAAAGCAGAGAGGTGGAAGAAGAAAATGAGTCAGAAAAGGAAGTGGAGGAAGAAAGAGAGAGAAGGAAGCAGGAAAGGAAACGGGAGAAGACGAGAAGATGAAGAAAAATAAGAAGTTGAAGAGTCAAGAGGAAATGATAAAAAAAGAAGCAGCAACAGAAGATGAAGAACAAAATGAAGAAGAATTAGAAGAAGAAATGGAAGAAAAAGAGGAAGAAAAAGAAGAAGGCGAAGAAGAAGAAGAGATTAAGAAGAAGACGAACACTAACAAGAAGGAAAAGAAGAAGAAAAGATGAGGGATTTACTACTAATGAGGAGGAGGAGGATTATGATGAAAATGATAAAAAAAAAAAAACAGAGAAGAGGAAACATTTGATAATAATGAGGGTGGTGGTGGTGGTGGTGGTAGTGGTGGTGGTGGTGGTGGTGGTGGTGGTAGTGGTGGTGGTGGTGGTGGTGGTGGTAGTGGTGGTGGTGGTGGTGAAGAACAATAGCAAGAACAAAACGAACAAAAAGAACAAGGAAAAGATCAGCATAAAAAAAACTCCTCCTCCTCCTCCTCCTCTTCCTCCTCGTCCTCCTCCTCCTCCTCCTCCTCCTCCTCCTTGCCCAAAGCTAATCTAATCACGTGGTCCGTCGGAGGAGACCACTGGAGAGACGATTACCTCCTCCTCCTCCTCCTCCTCCTCCTCCTCCTCTAAGTCATTATTTTCCTTCCTCTTTTCCCACTCCTAATTCTTTTTCTCTTCCCTCGTCCTCAAGTTTCCTCCTTTTTTCTCTAATTTAATCTCCTCTTTCTCTTTTTCTCTTCTCATTTTAAGTTTTCCTCAAATTCTTTTTTTTTCTGAGCTATTTATTGTTTTTTTTTCAAATTCTCTCTCTCTCTCTCTCTCTCTCTCTCTCTCTCTCTCTCTCTCTCTCTCTCTCTCTCTCTCTCTCTCTCTTCAGTTTTGCATTTTATCCCTCACTTACTTATTCACATTCTCCCTTTATCTCCCTTTTTATCATCAGTCCTCCTCTAATACAACCTCTTTCTCCATCCTTCCTTCCCATTATCTTCCTTGCTCTTCCTTTCTTTTCTTTTCACCTCCCTCTACGTCCTTCCCCTAATCTACTTTATACACTCTCTTCTTGTCTCTCTTTCTTATATCTTTTCCTCTTCCTCTTCTTCCTCCCTCTCTCTCTCTTTCTCTCCTGTACTTTGTCTTTCCATATATGAGAGATAGATTAGACAAAAAGGAGAAAAAGAGGTAAGTACACAGACATTATGAAAATTTAGATAGATAGACAGATAGAGAGAGAGAAAGCGAGACAGACAGACAGACAGACAGACAGAGAAAGGGATCAATGGCAGAGAAGTTAAGACCCATTATTATGTACTAAAGGTTGGGCTTAATAGGAAGGAAAATATATGAATACTTATCAAGAATATTCCCCGAGATAAAACGTTCCCTTCTAGACCCTTTAAATTAGGAAGAGGAGGAGGAAGAGGAGGAGGAAGAGGAGGAGGAGGAGGAGGAGGAGGAGGAGGAGGAGGAGAAATGATAAGCAGGAATAAGAACGAGAAAAAGACACCACAATAACTTATACGTGGTTTTTCTTCTTTCTCTCATTCCTCTTTCCGTTTAAGAGAGAGAGAGAGAGAGAGAGAGAGAGAGAGAGAGAGAGAGAGAGAGAGAGAGAGAGAGAGAGAGAGAGAGAGAGAGAGAGAGAGAGAGAGAGAGAGAGAGAGAGAGAGAGAGAGAGAGAGAGAGAGAGAGAGAGAGAGAGAGAGAGAGAGAGAGTTTATTTCTACTGGGAAATATAATACAACCGTGAACGTAATTTACCTCCTTTTTCCTCTCTTCCCTTTTACCTCCTCCCTCCATATTTTGTCTCCCCTCTCCCTCTCTCTCCCTCCCTCCTTCCCTCCCCTCCGCGTTGATAGCCATCTTCCCTCGTACACTCACACCCTATGAAAGGGGGGGAGGGGAGAAAAAGAGAGAGAGAGAGAGAGAGAGAGAGAGAGAGAGAGAGAGAGAGAGAGAGAGAGAGAGAGAGAGAGAGAGAGAGAGAGAGAGAGAGAGAGAGAGAGAGAGAAATACAGACAGACAAACAGAAACGACAACCACCCGCACAGAAAAGACAGCCTCGTTACCCTTCCATCCATCGCGCCATCAAGAAAAAAAGACAGATCTCTATAGACACAAGAAGATAGACAGAATTTCAGACATTGACAGAACAAATGACACTCACCAGGTAGGGAAGGGCAAACCACACATCAACAGGTAAACACACAGGTATCCGGCACACACCTGGGATGAGAGAAAAAAAAAAAAAAACATTAGATCACAACACAATGGAGAAAAAAAGCGTTTGATGCAATTATTATTTCTTACATATTTATTCTTAGTATGGAGTGCGATCAAGAATGGAGGGATAGAGGCTCAAGACACCCAACCCCCTGGAACTGTACTTGAAATAAAACCTCCTTCCAACTTCGTTGGCGGGGGTAATAATAATAATAATAATAATAATAATAATAATAATAATAATAATAATAATAATAATAATAATAATAATAATAACAACAACAAGGTATATAGCCGGGTAAACAAACACTATTCCCTCAGCTTCAAAACGACAACGAGCCCAGTTCAAGATTTAGCCCCCTAAGTCAATGTTGCATGGCGTGAGCGGACGGCCTAACAACACAGGGGCTCAAAGATTCACGATACAGGTTAATTAATCATGTTCTACCTGCACAGAAGAGGAGGAGGAGCCGCACTAAATACTAATGGCGAGTGATGTGTTTATATTCTGATTTATATTTTAGTTTATTTATTCATATACGTATTTTTTTTTTTTTTTCACTTTTTGCTACCGCTCAAATGAAGTTTTTCAATACGTAGAGTCCGACAAGAGGTTAGCATCGTTTCGTATTTTAAGGCTTTGAATATTCCGTCATTTATGTATTTGTAATGAGTATATAATGAAGTTACTTAATACTCTCACTAAACACACACACACACACACACACACACACACACACACACACACACATACACACACACACAGTTTTCATCTTTCTACAATTTATCACGAAAGTTACGCAAAATATAATTATTCTCCAAAGTGAATTACAATCGTGTGTTAATTGTTTTCCAAGGAGATAGATGAAGCTCTCCGTCTCTCTTCTTTTTTTCTTCTTGTTCTTATTCTTCTCTCCCTTCCTTTCTCTCTTTTTTTTTTCTTTCTATCTTTTTTTCTTTCTTCCTTTCATCCTTCCTTCCTTCCTTTTTTTTCTTTCTTCCTTCCTTTCTTTCTTTCTTTCCGTCTTTATCTTAATTTCTTGTTTTTATTTTTTTTTTCTTCCTTCCCTCCTTCCCACCTTCTTTCCTTCCTTCCTACCTATCTTCCTTCCTTCCTTCCTTCCTTCCTTCCTTCCTTCCTTCCTTCCTTCCTTCCTTCCTTCCTATCTTCCTTCCTTCCTTCCTTCCTATCTTCCTTCCTTCCTATTTTCCTTCCTTCCTTCCTCCCTCAACAGCCACACAGGTGAGGGGCACTGAGGTAGCGGTCAGGTCACCAGACCCCCAACAAGTGAGGGGCATTGAGGTAGCGGCCAGGTCAACAGCCACACAGGTGAGGGGCATTGAGGTAGCGGCCAGGTCAACAGCCACACAGGTGGGTGGTGAGGTAGAGGTAGTTGTAGATAGTCGGGTCTGACGCACTATTCCAGAGAAACGACAGTTGATATATGGCGCACACTCGGCGAATAAATTAAATATCTATGTAAATGCCCGTAGCATTATTCAGAAGCGTAGCCACTTGTTAATTCATGCAATTACTGAAAAACCCGACTTCATTTTGATCACAGAAACAAGAAAAAGATCTTGGTGTCTTTATCAGTAACACTCTTAAAATGAGTGATCAATGTTCTGCGGCGAGTAAAAAAGCCAATATGATGTTAGGATTAATCTCAAGAAACTTTGATTATAAATCACCCGAACTTATGAAGAGATTATATTTAGCATTTGTAAGACCACACCTAGAATACGCCGTTCAGTTCTGGTCACCGAATTATATCAAAGATCAAGTTTTGCTAGAAAGGATACAGCGACGAGCAACCAAACAAATTCCAGCGCTCCGTAACTTGACGTATGACGAGCGTTTAAAGCGTTTAGATATGTTTTCTTTAAAGAAGCGAAGAGTATGAGGGGACTTAATTGAAGGGTTCAAAATCCTTAATAGATTCGACAACATTAACCCAGATAGTCTATTTCAGAGAGACACCAACATAATAACACGCAGCAACGGTATGAAGTTAAAGGGAAACCGATGTAACAGATTGGCGCGCAGAAGTTATTTCAATAATAGAGTCGTCGATCACTGGAACAGACTCCCATCGTCAGTAGTTAGCGCACAGAGTATTAATAGCTTCAAGTCTTCATTGGATAAGTATTTCAGGGATATAAGATTTAATGACCCTTTTTCATATGTTTCAGGCAGTGAGGTGTGGGGACAGTAAGGTTAACAGGATACTGGAGCGTACCCCTGTACCGAAGGTAAACGAGGATCAAGCCTCTACCGGTAACCCCTGAAACTACATATCACCCCATCGTGAGCAGTCCAGTTTAATACTAGCTTTTATTTATTTATTTATTTATTTTTTATTTTTTTTATGATTCAGCTACATACAGTGTTTACTGACCCTTTTTCGTTTGTCTCAGGCAGCCTGCAGCACGAGTACAACCTGAAGACATTAGTTTCCCCCACAGCTTAGGTCACCAGTAGCGTAAGTTAAGGGTAGTAATTTCCTCTTATTTCTCTCTTTACTGTAAAATTTCCATGTCTCTTTCTTCCTTAAAGGCACATGGTGACCTCTTCGAACTATTTCCTGCCGGCACGTTGCCGGAGTGAGAGGTGGGTGGGGAGGAGCCTTCATCTATTCTATCCTGTCCTACCACACACGTAGTTTACTAGTAGTAGCGGTAGTAAACAGACACCCTCGCCATAGACCGACAGGTCTTCTGGTGTCTGTTCTTCCTATGTATTCTATGTATTCCCTCCCTTCCTTCCTCCTCCTCCTCCACTGCAGCGTTACAGACACGTCACACACTCACTTCACCGACACGTTCATCTGCATCTTCACCCGACGTTCTAATCTTTCCATCGCACGACTCACCATCGGACGCGCCACATTATGCACCAGATGCCCCCTCACAGGCTCTCACACACACCTCCGTGCCGGCAGCTCTTCTTCGGGACAATCTACTCGTGCGATTAGTAATTAAGATTTGGGGAAGGTATTCTGCGCCGCTAATTCCAAAGTGTCTTGTCTGTCTCTTTTGCAAGCTCATTAAACCTCTCTTCTTCTTAGGTTTGCGTGAGTAAGGTGTGATTGCTTGTATTAAGTTGGTTTATCATTATTGTCATCGTTGTTATTATTATTATTATTATTATTATTATTATTATTATTATTATTATTATTATTACGGGTAGTCATTTGGTGCCTCATAACATAACAACAGATATTTCGGGCTTCTCAACGGCCACTATTTTTTTTTTAGTTGGTGCCAATGAAAAAAATATAAATAAACAACTAATTAAACTTATGACGTAGACACTTAAGCAGTTACCAACTCTTCATAGGGTTGACGTTGATGTTAATATTGGTAACTAAACAATAAACTATATGAGCAAACACACACACACACACACACACACACACACACACACACACACACACACACACACACAGGTGACCGTGAATCATTAACAGCCACTCAACCCTCGACGAATGGCTGCTGATGGTGGTGGTGGTGGAGGGCGTCACGCGGCGGAAATGCACCTGTCCCTCCCTTCCAACCTACCTGTGATGCTTCCCCATGCGTCGGGCTACGTGGCGGAAGTTTCAACAGTTTATATTTTTTTACAGTAAAGGAGGCAACTCAAGGGCAAAAAATAGAGTGAGGAACGAAAAAAGGCCCGCTAATCGCTGCTCCTATAAAAGAGAGAATAAGGAGTGGCCAAAAGAGAGGTCAGTTTCGTGTGGAGAGGTGTCTCGATATAATCTATTAAGGTTGCTGTTTCTGTCTGTCTTTCTTTTCGTCTCCTTTTGTCTGTCTGTGTTTCCCTTCTGACTCTTAACCGACGAAGGCATTTCCGTTATTCACCACCTAAGCCATTTACCGCCTAATAAAACCCACCTAATAAACCACCTAGTAAAATAATAGAACTTGGTCCAATACAGAAGTGAGATTACGGAACTACAAATATGAATGGCATGCAGAGAAAGAAGAAGACGAAGAAGCGTAACAGTTCAATCATTATTACTTAATTTTTTCATGTTTTTTTTCACATGTACCGTACTTGTTTTTTTTCTTCTACTCTGCTAACGCTGGTAAGTCTGTTCTATCACCATCATCACCACCATCACCACCATCACCAACACCATCACCTCCACAAGAGCCTAAACCTAAAACCTAAACTTCTATTTTCTTTGTCTGACTTCCACGCAGCATTTATCAACTTCTTGCACCAAACACACACACACACACACACACACACACACACACACACACACACACACACACACGAAGACAAAGGAGACATACAAACTTGAGCACACAGCAACTCCGGGCAACCATATTTCGCAAGTTTGTCACTCTCGGGATGGGAAATGCAGGCACAGAGGAAGAGACGGAAGAGGTGGAGCACAAGACAGAATAAAGTGGAAGAGGAGGAGGAGGAAGAGAAGAAGGAGGAGGAGGAGGAGGAGGAGGAGGAGGAGGAGGAGGAGGATAGGCATAACCAGTAGTATTAGTAAGAGAAGAAAAAAAGAGAGGAAAATTTAAGAGCAATGCAAAAGAAAGAAAGAGCAAAAGGATGAGCAGGAACCGGAAGAGGAAGAAGAGGAAGAGAAGGAGGAATAAACAGCAATGTACTGGGAAGAAGGGGCGAGGAAATGAATTTTAGCTTCGTAGGAGGAAGATGAACACATAATTGTAGAGGAGGCAGAGAGGGAAGGGAATGAGGAGGAAGGAAGGAAAGGGAGGGAGAGAGAGAGCGAGGGTGGAAATGGTAAAAGGGAGAGAGGAAAAAGAATAAACGAGAGACATAGAGAGAATTACCTCGCCGTGCAACTGAGACGCAAAAAAAGGAGAGGCAGGAAAAGGAAAGGGAAGGGAAGGGAAGGGAAGGGAAGGGAAGGGAAGGGAAGGGAAGGTATGGCAATGGAAAGAAAAGTAAGAGAAGGAAAGGTAAAAGAAGGAAAGCGAAGAAAAGGAAAGGGAAGGGAAGGGAAGGAGAGGCAACAGAAGCCAAGGTAGGGCAGCAAGAGAACGAAAGGTAAGAGTAGGAAAGGAAAGGTAAGGCAAGGGAAGACTTGGGGGCTTGACTTAACAGGGCAGCTACCTGAGGTGACTTTACCTGGCGCTGTGCTACAAACGCTGCCGCCCTACAGGTTACTCAGGTTAATTAGCCAACCCTCCCTGCTGGATGTAAGGGTCGCGGAGTGGCGGTGGCGGTGGTGGTGGGTGGAGAATGTGGTAGTGGTGGGAGGGAAGTGGTGGTTGCCATGGCAGAGGAAACAAGGTGGATAAAGTAATGAGAAGTGGGAGGATGAGGAGGAGGAGGAGGAGGAGGAGGAGGAGGAGGAGGAGGAGGAGGAGGAAAATAAAAATAAAATAAAAAAATGAAGCCACTGAAAATACACAAGAAAAAGAAAAAGATAAAAGAAAAAAGAACAGGAAAAATATAAAGTAGTATTAGAAGAAGAAGAAGAAATAGAAGAACAAACGGCAGAGAAAGTAAATACAAACAAGAGGAAAGAAGTAAGGAATAAAAAGAAAAAGAAGAGGAGGAGGGAAAGAAGAAAACTCAACACTAACTAACAAAACACAGACCACGTACTTATACCTTATTCAACACACAAACAAAACAAACAAATAAATGAAAGAGAGAGGAGAGCCGGAGCATCGGGAGAGGAGAAAGCTTGATATATAATAAGAGCCGGGGAGGGGAAGAGGGGGAAGGGCCGGAGAAAAAAATAAGGGGAGGAGCCTGTGTGTCAAGTTAGTCTGAACGGAGCCGTTGCCGAGAGTGTGGGCTGAGAAGGTGAAGGAGGAGGAGGAGGAGGAGGAGGAGGAGGAGGGGGCGTCTCTTACCAACGAGGATCGACAGCTCTTCAAGTGGCGACAAGGTGAGAGAGGAGTGGAGTATGAGGAGTATGAGTATGAGGAGGAGGAGGAGGAGGAGGAGGAGGAGACAAAGATGAATAAATAAAAGGAGGCTGAAGAAGAGGGTGGTGGTGGTGGTGGTGGTGGTAATAAAAAATGAAGAGAGGTGATGGAGGAGAAAGAGGAGGAGGAGGAGGAGGAGGAAGAGGAGGAGCGAAAAAGAAGAAACGGCAGAAAAGAAGATAAAAAATATATATAATGATAATGGTGAAAATGATGATGATAATGATGACGATAGAAAAAGAAGAGAGTAAAGAAAAAAAAAGAGGTAGAGGATAAAAGATGGAAAATTAAATGGACTCCGAGAAAGACAATCACATTTAGCATGGCTGGATGAGTGGGGATATAATATTCTCTCTCTCTCTCTCTCTCTCTCTCTCTCTCTCTCTCTCTCTCTCTCTCTCTCTCTCTCTCTCTCTCTCTCTCTCAAGTGCCGGGTGAAAAGAGACGTCGATTGTGAATGAGGGAGGGAAGGGAGGAACGAAGGGAGGGAGGAGGGAAGGAAGGAGAGAGAGGGGGGGAAGAGGAGAGAAGGAGGGAGGGACAAAGGAGAGGGCGAGAGGGACAAAGAGTGGAGAGAGCCGAAGAGAGAATAGATGAATTAAACCAAAGAGGAGGAGGAGAAGGAGGAGGAGGAGGAGGAGGAGGGGGTGAAAGAGGACGAGGAAGACATAAAAAGAAATACAATATGAGCCAAGGGGATGGAGAGAAAAAAAAAATCACCAACGAACGACAGATACGAAGGAAGGAAGGAAGGAAGGAAGAGGAGAGGGAAGAAGGGAGATGAATGATTCGAGGGCGAGGAACACAGCGGGAGGGAAGTAGGGAAGGAGAGAGAGAGAGAGAGAGGATAAACGAGAGGAACTGATGAATGACAAGCAACTTAGGAAGGGGCTAAATGAAGATGGAGTGTTAGGGTCTGGTGAAGAGGAGGAGGAGGATCGAAGGACGGAAGGAGGAGGAGGAGACGAAGAAAAAGTGGAAAGGAAGGAAGGAAGGAAGGAAGGAGCAAGAGAGAAAGAGAGAAGAGAGAGAGAGATAGAGAGAGAGAGAGAGAGAGAGAGAGAGAGAGAGAGACGAATGGAAAAGTAAAGAGAGAATACTATACAAACACAGATCAAGATGACAAACAAACACACACACACACACACACACACACACACACACACACACACACACACACACACACACACACACACACACACACACACACACACACACACACACAGAGAGAGAGAAAGAGCCAAATAAGTTCACCAATTTCACACACACACACACACACACACACACACACACACACACACACAGAAGTCGTCATACAGAGTTAATTACGGACTTAATCACCAGGGGGCCAATTTACCCCAAAGAAAGGGAGGAGACGAGGGGAAGAGGGGGGGAGGAGGAGGAGGAGGAGGAGAAGGAGAAAAGGCAAGACGGAGCAGAAAACGGAGAGGTTAATTTAAAGAAACTGGAGGGAGGGAACGTAAGAGGGAGAGGGAGAGAGGGAGGTAGAGGGTGGTACAACAGTGTTTCTTTTCTATTTAATTATATAGAGTGGTGGTGATGGTGATGATGGTGATGGTGGTGTGGTGTTTATAGCTCTTGTCATTTTTGTTGTTTTGTTTTGGTGGTGGTGCTGGTAGCAGTAGTAGTAGTAGCAGTGACAGGAGAAGTAGTAGTAGAAGTAGTAGTAATAGTGAGATGTAATTCCTGTTGTTGTTGTAATTGTTATTGTTACTCTTGTGGTACTATAATCTTGCTTGTTATTTATTACTTTAGCTCTCATTGTTATTATGATACTATTGATAATGATGATGATGATGATGATGATGATGGAGAAGACAGACAAAAAAACAGACACACGATGAAGTTAAATTAAAAGGAAGACTGAAAGCGCCCCACTAAACACCCACACCACACCCCTCCCCCTTAAGCTGGCGTCACACTGGACCCAAATCTGGCGAGCACGAGCTCTTGGTGGCAGCTTTTGTTCGCGAGCAAGTCACTGACGAGCGACGAGCAACATTTTAAACACAGCCTCAGCCATGGCGCCTACTACATCTACGCTTTGCATTACGGCTAAGTCTGCAACTGTGACGGCATTACTTGCCATTATTCAGCGAGCGCAGAAAAAGAAAAGACGAGTCTGGGTTCGGTCATGGCTGTAGAGTAGGGAGACCCATGGTGTGTACAACAATCTCGTGATGGAGATGAGGCTGGAAAATGAGACTTCTTTCTGCAGTTACTACAGAATGAAGAAGGAAGATATTAAAGAGTGAACAATACCGGCGGATTAATGAACTTTAAAACTAGGAGCGAAGGTGGCCATGGCGAGTGTTTATTTCAGCTGGGCGGTCTTGGTCTTGGTTAAAGGGATCCAGATATCAAAATAAAAACCAACACTACTTTTCACAATATTATAAAATATTACAAACACCATCACATATAAAACGAATATGTGAATAAGTTCTCTAATATCATGGGTATACGGATCCAATACACTAGGCAATATATATTATTCACATATTATTCACATATCGGTGCACCAAAGAGCTCATATGACTGCCTGCTCACGGCTCGCCTAGCTGCTCCCCGTCCTCAAAAGATTGCCACTATAAAAATTGCCTGCGCCATGACGGGCTTGGGCCGACCACCTGGCCCATGAAGAAAGCCTACCCGCGCTACAGGCGAAGACGTACAACAAAAACAAAAAACGGCGAGCGAAACGCAGGAGCAAACGCTCGCCATTAAGCCATCCCGCGAGCAAGAGCTGCCAGAAAAAACTCGTGCTCGCCAGATTTGGTCCGGTGTGACGGCGGCTTTACTTTCCCCACTGAAAAAGAAACGAAGGAAGTCAAAGCATATAAAGCAAACAAAGCAGAAGGACTGACAAGTGGTTAGACGGGAAGAAAAGAAAAGAAGGGAAACATATGGATAGTGTGTATAAATGTGCATTAGTCACCCACACACCTTCCCCTACAAGCCCCACGACTACTAAAAAATAAATAAATAAATCAAATCAAATCAAAAGCACATACACCCAACAAAGCATAACCACCCACATAGTCGACCTTACCCTTTCCTAAACACAGAAACCTAACCAATCAAAGCCCTTCCCCTACCCCCCCCCTCTCCCTCCGCCCCCAAAACCACACACCGAAGAGAGGTTTCCCGTGTATGAGGCCGATTCGAAGAGAGAGAGAGAGAGAGAGAGAGAGAGAGAGAGAGAGAGAGCCTGCGCAGTCGTTTCTATTATATAAGGCTCTCTCTCTCTCTCTCTCTCTCTTTTTCTCGCCCTTGTTTGGTGCCATTTTCCTTGCTGATAACGCCAACTGATGAGCTAATTAATTCCGTCTGCATTGTTATTATTTCCAGTTTAATGGTGGTAACGAATGGGGGCTTGGGCTGACTGGCTGGATAACTGGCTGGCTGGGTGGTAATTCTCTCTCTCTCTCTCTCTCTCTCTCTCTCTCTCTCTCTCTCTCTCTCTCTCTCTCTCTCTCTCTCTCTCTCTCTCTCTCTCTCTCTCTCTCTCTCTCTCTCTCTCTCTCTCTCTCTCTCTCGGTAACGTTGCGTAATATTATTTTATGGGCAGACTGACGTACATAAGAAGTCGTTTTCCTAATTAATTAATGTTGTGTCCTTTACTTTAAATCCTATGGAGGAATTTTACACGCATTTCAATAGGATGATTCAGTAACTAAGAAGATACATTGTTTTATTATCCTTTTCTTTCTTTCTCGCA
>NW_026111570.1:75000-117500 GCF_024679095.1 Eriocheir sinensis | reverse complement strand
TAAAAAAAATGAAGAAAAACAACGATGAGGACGACACACACACACACACACACACACACACACACACACACACACACACACACATGCCCCCTTCTCCACCCACCCCACCCCCACACAAACACATTAACCTCCTCCTTCTCCTCCTCGTCTTCCTCCTCCTCCTTACACAAATTTCAAGGTGTGCATATCATACCTAACCTCATTTCTGGCAAACCCTCTAGAGACTAATCTTTCCTTTCAACACCCAGCATCGCCACGACTTGAAAAAACATCATTAAAAACTTCCTTCTTCGAGTCCAAATTTCTAACGACATACTATATATTTGGCACTCTCCTTAATATCATGCGGGGGTACGAGATCTAGGAGGAGAAGGAGGAGCAGAAGAAGAGCAGGATCGAAGAGTGTCTTGAGGAGTCTAAAGAGCGACCTGAATCTACTAATGGTCCGCTAATGCCTAAGCTGCTTCTTCCTTTCCTTTCCTTTCCTCCGTTCGCTCCCACGCCGTTTACCTCACGTTCATTTCTTCGTAACGCTGATTTGAGGAGATTTGTCACGTCTTGTACCGCTTATTTTTATCATCCAAACATAATTATGGCTTTGCGAGAGCTTCTATAAAAGGTCAAAAGAAGAACACGAAGAAAAGCATAGGAGAAATATATTTGCTTTTCATTTCATCGTTTCTGCAGATTTGTTACTTATTTTTTTTCATTTTTGAAGGAACGTGTGTGTGTGTGTGTGTGTGTGTGTGTGTGTGTGTGTGTGTGTGTGTGTGTGTGTGTGTGTTCCTCCCCTCCCCACCCTTTTCCTTTCCTTTCATCTCCTCTCCTCTCCTCTCCTTTCTGTGTGTGTGCGTGTGTGGATATGTGTGTGCGTGTGCGTGTGTTGGGAGTCTGCACGCGGCTTAGCTCGCTCGCTCACGCCACCCACCGCTCGCTTAGTTGACATTCACGTATTACTCGCAACTTGGGGGCGGGAACAAGGCCACGCGAGGGAAGTCACGACCGCCGCCCAAGTTTCCACGCCACTCGAGGAATTGAAAGCGAGCCTGTGTGCATGTCCGTGAATGTGGCGGCCTAACTCTCTGCCTCTGTCTCTGCTCATTCACCTTCCACCTCCGCACTGACCTCTATTCTCTCTCCCTCTACCTCTCTTCCCACATTCTCCCACTGACTTTCCTCTCTGCCTCTGTCCTTTTTCCTCTATCCCAGCACTGACCTCTCTTCTCTCTGTTTGACATCTACTCCTTCTGCTTCTCTCCCTCACCTTAATACCAACACTCTGCCTCTCCCTCCACCTTAGCACTGATCTCTATTCTCTCTCGACCGTTTTCTTAAACAGTGTAAACCTAGGATACCATATTGTTAGTTAGCTAGACACCCACAAATGGATTTCATTAACGCATCTGACGCCGTCCTGTGTATGGCTAGGATCCCACATTATTGGAACATTCGTGTGTTGACCTACCACACAACATGGGGCGACCATACCCACCCGAAAGAAAAACGAAATGTAAGAAATATGTTCATTGTATTAAAAAAACTTATGAATAATCAATAAATATGCTATTATTCTACTTATGCTATTATTTCACTTCTCTTTTTCAATCAGTAACTCCGTAATCACAACAAGTACAAGATTTTAAAACAGCATGCGTGGTCGCGCGTGTATTGAAGTAAGTAAGAAGTCGATTATAACTACAGTATAGTAATGTAGTTTATTACGATTAAGATGAATGAGATCACTACCTTTGGATGAATTCTTCTTCTGTGAGGTACGTCATTGGAGTCACTGCGATCCCGTAAAATAGTGCGGGGTAATCTAATCCGTCGAATTTCTTCAATTTGGTCATCATCAAGCTCTTGTATGAGATGAATGACTCCACGAAAAAGATCCAAGGCCTCAATACGTACTGGTAATACATGATAATCGAATACTTATACACGTGCCTACTTGTAATATATAATAACTGAAATGATGCATTCAGGCCTTGATATACAGACTACTTCATACATTCTTTTCTTTTCTTTCTACTCAAAGATTTATACAGCTGGAAATCAGTAATGTCGGTCTAGTAAAATTCTAGTTTAACGCCACACTCGGGCAAATGATTTGTAGGTCAGCGGCAGGGAATTGGGTATATTTTACTTTATTCTCCGTCTCACAGCGGTACTTCTCACACTTCTCATCGGTTAAATGTCATTGTTCTATGCATTTAGAACCCCATATAAAGGCCTATGCGTCACAAATTGCTAGAAACGCCGCTAACGATTTAAAAAAAGTTAGTGGGACCTCGGGGCGCCTTGTGGGAGAATGTAACGTGTTGACATTTCACGGGTAACTGACTCATAATTAGGTTAGGTTAAGTTAGGCTTTCCTATGTTGTTTTTCTTGCTAAAACAGCATTGTAGTCGGATGGTTTCCTATGCACAACCGGACTTTCTCTTATCTGCTTCACTAGAAACCGTTTTTGTGCATAAGTAAGCAGGGTGGTCTAGTCTCTCACAGCCATTTTTAAACAGTGCGGCGCTAGCTGATACACAGGCCAGCCAACCTACTAGGGCGGGAGCTACCAACCTTTGCGAATCGTCCGCAATTCTGTGGTATGCTAGGTCACGAGCTAACAACACACTGCTGGGTGTGCGAGTGTTTAAGAAATCGAAACATAACTTTCGAGTGCTAGCGAAACATAACTTTCGAGTGCTAGCACACCACAGTGGTGTGTTGACCTACGAAACGAAATTTTAGAAGTTTATGAAAACGGTGGTCTGTCTCTCTCCCTGCACCTCATCACTGATCTCTATTCTCTCTGCCTCTATTCCATGGCCTGTGTTTTATGACCTCTCTTTCTCTCTCTCCTTTCACCCGTTCTTCCATCCTTCCTTCCTTTAATCCTTCCATCCTTTCTTCCTTTAATCCTTCCATCCTTTCTTCCTTTAATCCTCTCTCTCTCTCTCTCTCTCTCTCTCTCTCTCTCTCTCTCTCTCTCTCTCCTTTCACGTATGTACCGAAAGCCGTTTTACCTCTCCCGTGAACTGATTTCCATCTCATCATCGGTGTACCAAAGGGCCTCTTTACCCCAATACCTGTTACGAAGATAATCTGATTACGTCCGCGTCATTTTTTACAGTAAAGGAAGCATCTCAAGGGCAACAACAAATAAAAACAAAACAAAAAAAGCCCGTTACTATGCGCTGCCCCTGTAAAAAAGAATGTAAAAATAAGTGGCCAAAAGAGAGGTCATTTTCGAGGTCAATGTACTTTTTTGCCTTTTTCTTCATACATGTTTTAAAAAGATGAGATTTTATTTTTTATTAGGTGCGAGAATTGGGTTTATTGCAGAGGTAAGATATGTCGTGGTATAATTTTTTTTTTTTTAACGTTTTTATTGATCGGTTTCGTGTTTCCGATGCCGACACGCGAGCCTTGTTGTGCCGGCCGCCCTGTATCATGTTCAGATTGACGCGCTGAATAAATAACTCCCGGCCGATGCATAAATAAGTCGCGGGACCATACACGCGGGACCGCCGATCGAAGACATGCACTCCTTCCCCTTTCCTTCCCCTCTCTTTTCATTCCTCCCCTTCCACTCTATTTCCATTCCTCCCCTTCCACTCTTCTCATTCCTCCCCTTCCCTTCCTTCCCTCTTCCTTTCCTTTCCCTTCCATTCCCTTCCCTTCCTTTCCTTCCTTCCTTTTCCTTCCTTTCGGTTCACTTCCCTTCCTTCCCTTTCCTTGTCTTCCTTTCCTTTCCCTTTCCTTCCCTCCCTTCCCTTCCTTCCCTTTCCTTGTCTTCCTTTCCTTTCCCTTTCCTTCCCTTCCCCTCCCTTCCCTTTCCTTGTCTTCCTTTCCTTTCCCTTCCCCTCCCCTCCCTTCCTTCCCTTTCCTTGTCTTCCTTTCCTTTCCCTTCCCTTCCCTTTCCTTCCCTTCCCTTCCCCTCCCTTTCCTTGTCTTCCTTTCCTTTCCTTTCCCTTCCCTTCCCTTCCCCTCCCTTCCCTTCCTTTTCTCCCCTTCCCTTCCTTCCCTTACCTTGTCTTCCTTTCCCTTTCCTTTCCTTCCCTCCCCTCCCCTCCCCTTACTTCCCTTCCCTTCCCTTCCCTTCCCTTCCTTCCCTTTCCTTGTCTCCCTTTCCTTTCCCTTCCCTTCCATTCCCTTCCCTTCCTTTCCTTCCCTTCCCATCTCTTTCTCTCCCCCCTCCCTTCCCTAACCTCCTCTCCCCTCCCCTTCCCTTCTCTCCCTTGCCATCCTTTTCTCTTCCCTCTCCTCCCCCTCCGTCCCTTCCTTTTCCTTCCTTCCATAAAAATAGACAAACAGGACGCAGAGAAATACGATTCTGTCTATGTGGAAATAACCGCAAATAACAAGAAACTAACACTTGCAACCGTATACAGGCCTCCGAAACAACAGGCAGCCGATGACACTGCCCTCTACGAAGAGATTCACTCTCTAACACAAAGCAAGGAAGCAATTATAATTGGGGACTTTAATTGCCCTAACATTGACTGGGGACTGATGACTGGAGATCAAGAGGGTAACAGGCTTTTAGAAATGGTGGAGGATTCGTTCCTCACTCAAGTTGTAACTCAACCAACAAGAGAAAACAATCTGCTGGATCTGGTATTAGTAAGCGACCCCGACCTCATTCGCGACTGTACAGTTGGTGAGAAACTTAATGGGTGCGATCACCACTTAATCCGTTTTAATATCAACATATGTCACAAACTCGTAGATAATCCATCAGTGATACCAGATTACAAAAAAGGAAATTTCAACTTAGCCCGTGCACTGCTTCTCCCTACGACCTGGGACCAACTTGGCATCACCGACAATACAATCGACAACGCGTGGAACGTCTTCAAAGATAAGCTGTTGCAAGTAGAGAAGGCTACAGTGCCTACGAAATCCAGGCGAGTAAATGGGGCCGTAGATCCACCGTGGATGACCAGAGAAATAAAAAGGGCAGTAAACCTAAAAAAAAGGAATTATAATTTGATGAAAGAGAATGCTACGGCCGAAGCCAGCACACAGTACCACAACAGCCTCAGAGCTTGTCGCAGCCTTATTCGGAGTAGCAAACGCAACTATGAAAAGCAAATAGCGCGCGAAATCAAAACTAACTCCAAGAAATTCTTCACGTACATAAGATCGAAATAGAAAGTAAAATCCAATATTGGTCCCCTGACAGACGATAATGGTTCTGTAACTCAGGAGAGTAAACAGATGGCCAGAATCCTCATCTGTAACTTCGCATCCGTATTCACAGTCGAGGACATCGAAACCATTCCGAGAGCCCTGCCCCGCCGAGTGAGATCACGCCGCTGAAATTGACTCAATATGCGACCAAGAAGTAAAAAGAACTTGGACAAACTCGACACGAACAAGTCAACGGGACCCGACAGTTTGTCCCCGCGGTTATTAAAAGAGCTTAAACAACAAATACTTCAACCACTCACTACCATATTCAACCGGTCAGTTCAACTAAACAAGGTCCCGGAAGACTGGAAGATGGCGAACGTAACACCGATTTTCAAAAAAGAGACAAAAGCGTTGCATTAAACTACAGGCCCATAAGTTTGACATCAGTGGCAGGAAAAATACTCGAAAAGATTATTAGAGATAAACTTGTTAAGTTTCTAGAAAACAATAATGTAATCTCCGACACCCAGCATGGCTTCAGAAACAAGCGCTCCTGCCTAACGAATTTATTAGACTTCTTCCAAGGTATATATAAGAACTGGGATGCCCACATCCCCAGTGATGTTATATACCTGGACTTTCAGAAAGCCTTCGACAAGGTACCGCACGAGCGACTCCTTAAGAAACTGCACTCGGCGGGCATCGGAGCCAATCTGATCGCGTGGATAAGAGATTGGCTCACCGACAGAAAACAACGAGTACTACTCAACGGACAGCCTTCCGATTGGCTACCAGTCACTAGTGGAGTGCCTCAAGGGTCAGTGCTGGGACCCATCCTCTTTATCATATATATCAATGACCTAGAATCAGGACTGAAATCCACAATATCGAAATTTGCAGATGACACCAAGGTGGGTGGAGATGCCCTCACAAAGACCGACTGCGAAATCATTCAGAAAGACCTCAATCACATTATCGAATGGTCGGAAAAATGGCAAATGTCTTTTAATGTTGACAAATGCAAAGTCATGCACATTGGGTCCCAAAATAGTAACCACACATACATCATGAATGGGAGACCTCTGCAAGCGATGCAGGAGGAAAAGGATCTTGAGTCACTATCAGCAGTGACCTGAAACACGCGAATCACTGTAAAAAGCATACAACAAGGCCAACATTATGCTCGGGTTCATAGCGAGGAACTTCGAGTGTAAAACACCAGACGTGATGCTATCCTTGTATAATTCCATGGTAAGACCGCACCTCGAGTATGCAGTGCAGTTCTGGTCTCCCAATTACAGAAAGGACATTGCTTTACTGGAAAGGATTCAACGACGCGCCACAAAGATGATTCCAACCTTAAGGGCTCAACCGTACGAGGAACGACTCAAGCGACTCAATCTCTTTACATTGGAGAAAAGACGCCTACGAGGGGATATGATTCAAGTCTTCAAGTATCTAAAAAAGTTCAATAACGTCGATTACTCCAAATTCTTTGAACTGCAAACCAACTCAAGAACTAGAAATAACGGTTTACCCATTCAGTCGAGTCGATGTAACACAGACATTGGAAGGAGTTTCTTTTCAAACCGAGTCATCCGCCACTGGAACAATCTTCCCTCAGAAGTAGTAAATGCGAATACCATCAACTCCTTCAAATATAGAATCGACCGTCATTTCGCTGCGTCAGGAGTAAACTGAATAACGAGGGGCTTCCATCTGCTCCTCAATATCGAGGTGCTTTCATCTGCTCACCAAGCCCCAAGTGGCGGTCGAGCAGATTAAATCACCCAAGCGGGCGACCTCGTAATGAGCCAATAGGCTTTCTGTTGCCTGCATTTCCATGTTTCCATGTTTCCCTTCCCTTCCTTTCCCAACTACACGATCGACGGCGGCGGCGGGCGGTGAGGGGCGGAGGTGGAAGGCTAATCCATCACGTTGACCAATGGTATGCAGAAGGAAGAAGAAGAGGAGGAGGAGGAGGAGGAGGGGGAGGAGGAGGAGGAGGTGGAGGAGGAGGAGGAAAGAAGAGGAGCAAACACAGAAGAGCAGACACCAGAAAACATGTTGACCTATAACGAGACTACCTGCTTCACTGATCGGATCCCTTCGTCAGGTACTCGAGTGACTTGCAGAAGTAACTAACGATGGACTTGGGGTACTTGAGAGAGGTAGCTACACGAGGGTCCACTTCACTAATATCGCAAAGAAGAAACGGAAGTAACGAAGGCGTAAAGAAATGGGGAAGCGATAAAAACAAGTGGATAGAGAGAAAGTGGATAGACAGGAAGAGAGAGAGAGAGAGAGAGAGAGAGAGAGAGAGAGAGAGGGGGGGGGGGGGAATAGATAAGAGGTGAGAGAAAGATGGATAGAAGGAACGGAGAAGGATGAATGGAAATACTAAAGAAAAGGAGAAAAGATGAAAAAAAGACAGTGGAAAATGGGTGGGTACGTAGATAGGAAGACATAGATGAATGAATTGAAGGAGGGAAATTAGAAGTAAAAAAAATGGAAAGACTAGAAATACGAGTGAATAACTAAAGAGAACGGAGAATAGATGGATGGATGAAGGAGTAAGGAAGGGAAGAAAGTAAAGTAAGGAAGGACAGAACAAACAAAAATAGTAAAGGGAAAAGTGAAGAAAGAAAGACGAAAAATATGAGTGGAAAGATACAGAGAAGATTGGAAAGATGGATGAAGGAATAAGGAAGGAAGGGAAAGAAAGTAAGTAAGCAAGGACAAAACAAATAAAGGAGGAAGCACAGAAGAGAAAGAGGGTCAGGGGATGAAAACATGGTTGGAGGAAGATAGGAATTCGCTGTCGCACTCACAATATCCCGACATTCGCTTCATCACTGACAAAGGAAAGAGAAGAAACGAAAAGGAAAGGAGAGCAAGACGGAGAGGAGGAGGAGGAGGAGGAGGAGGAGGGTAAAGAAAACGATTGGAAGACGAGAAAAGGATGTGTCAAAGGGAGGAAAAGATCGAGAGAGGAAAATGAAGATGGTGAGAAAAGTGAAGCGTTGGCAAAAGAGTTGATGAAGGAGGAAAAAGAAGAGGAAGAAGAGGACAAAAGAGGAGGTTTAAAATTAGGGTGAACCATAGAAGTCGTTCATTAATTATCTACCTGGTCACCTTTTTCTTTCAACTACCTTCAATTACACACTTATTCATTAATCTATCATCATCATCATTGTCATTGTCGTCATCGTTATCAGCAAAAGCAAAAACATAATTATAGTTTCTTTGCTTATTTCTCCTTTTTTGAAGTTTCGTTATCATCTTTATTTTCTT
Organism: Eriocheir sinensis; assembly: GCF_024679095.1. Classification (NCBI taxonomy): domain Eukaryota; kingdom Metazoa; phylum Arthropoda; class Malacostraca; order Decapoda; family Varunidae; genus Eriocheir; species Eriocheir sinensis. The sequence continues at coordinate 109,072 of NW_026111570.1, read as the reverse complement.
TCCTTCTTCTTCTTCGATAACTACTACTATTACTATTATTACTATTACCATAAGTCTCCTGCATCCACCATTGCCTATTCCCCTGTCTCCACCCCTTCCCTCCACCGCCTATATCCACCTCTCACTCCCTTTTCCTATCCTCAACGCTCTCCTCCTTCACCTCTGCCTTCACAAATTACTTTATCAACAGCCTGCTTTTCCTTCACTATTACCCACCGTTTGCATCCACGTTCTACTCAGCTCCGTCTCTCTCTTTCTTCTCTGCCTTCCTTTTAACTTTTTCCATCCTACTAATCGCTTGCCTCCTTCACTGTATACTTCCTTATTAGCAAAAGGAGGCGGGATGGCTGGTGTGTGTGTATGTGTGTGTGTGTGTGTGTGTGTGTGTGTGTGTGTGTGTGTGTGTGTGTGTGTGTGTGTGTGTGTGTGTGTGTGTGTGTGTGTGTGTGTGTGTGGTGGGGGGGGGGGTGGAGATGAGTGCACCTCCAATATACATATTTAAGACAAAATAGTAAAGAACCTTGCGAGACGTTCATCTTTAATACGCTCCGATGTCCGAGTTGAATATTCTCAGAAACAGAAATCTAAAACATGCAATTCTTTTACCAAACTTGCCCAGGCCGTACTGAATGATTGATGCGCCAAGAGTCGTACGAACTATAATATTATGCATTCATTTCACTCAGTTTGGAGTCTTTAATGCACATGCAATGTCCTGTGAGGCGAAATGGTAATCTTTATCATCAGGACGGACGGATAAGCTTATAAAAAAATAAAAAAACGCGGTGATTAATATGTGTTTTTAGTTGTTTGCTCTTTTCAAGGCATAAGGAAGAACACAGTATAAAAGGCATCTTCCGTATATCTGTTTTTAGGCATCTATAGGTATTACGAGTATACACACAATGAAGAAAAAAAAAGTTTGCCAAATATAGACGTCCCTTCATGTTTCTAAAATTACGGAGACAGAGATAAAAATAAATAAATAAATAGCAGTTTTTTCCATATTATATCCTTCCCAAGTCTAAGTCGGAGGGAGGACAAACAAAAATAAAATATCATATCCAATAAGCACGTCCCTTCATAATTCTCTAAATCACGGACAGCACAAAGCGACAAACAAACAAACAAACAGCGAATGAAAGGCAGCCTGTCATACATCTGGTCAATTTTTCAACGACGGACAGAAAGATAAATCAGATTAGACAGCAAAATCAATACACTTCCCTCTGTGTGCCGCGCCGTGAAAAGCCGGAGAGAAAAAAAATGAGGCAGTCTATTGGAAGCGGCTTAGAGACAAGGAGGCGATAACACAAGGGGACTCGAACTAACCCACCCCAAAAAGTAATAGAAGGAAGATTGTTATATGTTTCTCTGCGTGTATATAAGCCATGAGGAATCGAAGGAAGAGAAGGCTGGCAAGACGAGACGCAACACAAGGGAACTCACACACACAAAAAAAATATAAAAGAATGGAAAAAAGACGGTTATTATATATATTTCTACGTGTATAACAGCAAAGAGGGGACGCAAAAAGATAAAACAGTTATACCGAAGCAGTTAACAGACACGAAGATGCACACACACACAAAATAAAATCACAAAAGGAAGGTCAGCATATGCGTTTCTACGTGTATTTATCAACCATGAGGAGGCGAAGGAGGACAAGGAAGGCAATCCAATCACACCAGCTTACAGACAGGAGGGTGCACACATTCATAGGCGAACACACACACATGCATCAAAGAGGGAAGGCCAGTAAATGCATTTCCACGTATATATATCAGCCATGATGAGGAGTCAGAGAAGGTAAGGCAGTTCACCCTAAGCATCATCGCTGACAAAGGAGAGAGAAAACACGAGAAGAAGAGGAGGGCAGGAAGGAGAGGGATGAGAAAGGGAAAGAAAATTAATGGAAGACGAGAAGCAAGGTGTCTTATGCACAAGGGATGCTGAAGTTAAGACGACGTGATGGAGAGTGTGTGAGGGCAAGAACAGTTAGTGGTGCTTGGGAGTGTGTGTATCAGGGCAGTAGTATTGGAGTGTGTTAGTGACCGGGCCAGAGTAGTTAGTGATACTGGAGTGCTTGGGTGTTAGGGCAAGACTAGTTAGTGGTGCTGGAATGAGTTTGTGTGAGTGCAAGGCTAAGTTAGTGGTGCTAGAGTGCGTGTGTGGGGCCAAGGTTAAGTTAGTGATGTTGAAGAGAATGGAAAGCGAATTAGTAATGCTGGAAAATGTCAAGGCAAGGCTAGTTAGTGGTCCTGGATGGTGTGATGTGACTGGGAAAGGCTAAGATAGTGATGCTGGATATAATGGAAAGCAAGTTAGTAATGCTGGAAGGTGTCAAGGCAAGGCTAGTTAGTGGTCCTGGATACTGAGTGTCAGGGGAAGGCCATTTAGTCAGTGACGCTGCGACGAGACCTTGTTAACGAGACTTGAGGTGCGCCACAGTCAGCAAGTCAGTAAGACCGGCGAGTGTTAACGAAAATGACAAGAAAATAATAATGTGTATCCTCGTAAGTGACGCGACGCAGACACCGAGGCGGAAATTAAACTATTCTGGCGTTAATAATGAGGACGAGGATGAGGCAGGATAATGTTTTTTGTGTGTATCTATCTTCCCTGTCTGGTTAAATTGGGTCTCTGTGTCTGTTTCTCTCTCGTCTGCAAGCAATGTCGGGAAAGCTGTGCAGCGGTGAGTAATAATTAGTGAGACTTATTTATTTACTTGTCTCTACTTACACTTTCATGTTCAGCATTTGCTCTTTATCATTTGTTCGGAATTTGTCTTCTTTGCACCTTGGTCTTGGTCTTATTTTTGTTGTTGGTTATAACTTATAGGGATCGATTATTCATCCTTATCGACCGTACTTATAAACATTTCAAGGCTTACACACTCAAATTTGATAAGGCTTTCGTAGAGATTGTGTTAGTATATCATTGGGAGGTAGTTTTTTGAGCCTAGTTGGGTATTTGTTTTTTTTTAATGCTTATTCGGAATTTATCTTCTTTGCACCTTATTTTGTCATTATTCTTTTTTGTTTGCTATTTCGGGACTATTCAACCTTATGGTCCGTACTTTATAACATTTCAGAGCTTACACACTCATTTGATAAGGCTTTCGTAGAGATTGTTCGTGGGTATGTATTTCCAAGGGTAGTTTTATGAGCCCAGCGATAGTGTGCCAAGGCCTCTGCACCATGGATGTAGAAAAACACTCATGAGAACCCGACTAATATCCTTTGTGGCCTTTGAGAATAGTTGTTGTGAGAGCCGAAAGCGTCTGAGAATACGAACTTACGTAAAGAGAAACTCCGCGGACCATTTAACCTTCCCCCTAATATATCTCTCTCTCTCTCTCTCTCTCTCTCTCTCTCTCTCTCTCTCTCTCTCTCTCTCTCTCTCTCTCTCTCGCACACACACACACACACCCTCTCTCTCTCTCACTCTCTCTTTCTCTAGGTGACCCCCTCTGTGTCTGTATATATGAAAAAAAAAAGTTAACCTGGGAATAAATAATGCTGAAACGCGAGAAGTTAGTCCCGCGGCCACTATAAGGACAGAAAGTTCTCCGCGTCGCATTTGGGATGAAGATCAAGGCCAGAAGTTAAGTGTTCTGGAGCCCGAATGAGAAGTTTGATGAGGGAGGAGGCCGACGAGAGAGGCTGTCCGTCAGAGGGGGAGGAAGGGGGCTGAAGGGAGGGGAGAGGACGGCATAGAGTGGGGTGACAGCATAAGTGGATGGACACAGTTTGGAGTAAACACTTTGGGGAAAAATAAAGACCTGGACAACTTTTTGAAATAGTAAATAGAGGCGGGAGAAGAATACAGAAACATGAGAGAGTATGGGAGACACTGAAACAAGCGTCACCCAGTAGCGAAAAAGAGACAGAAAGACAGAAAGAAAAAAAAAAATCAATGTCACACGAGCATAAAAGAAACACCGAAAAATAACGAACAAGGCACCAAAACACGAACAAAAAAAAAAAACGAAAATAACTGAAAGAAAAACATTGAATACAAGCTACATCACGATCATACCCACACTAACAATCTGCTATGGAGGAAACACACTAGAACAGGGAAAACAAAGACCGCCCCCACCCAAAAAAATAACATACTAAATAAAACAAAGAAAAGACTAAATTAAGCACAGGTGATCGGGGAAAGCAAATCAACAGGTAAGAACAAAACAAAACAAAAAAAGAAAACGGAATGACTTACAGAGAAAATGAGGCACCAGCGAAAGACATCACCAAAAGGAACCAATCGTAACCAAGAGAGAAGTGAAGAAGTTGAGGGCATACGCTTTAGCTGCGCGTGACCTTAGTGCTCAATAGACAATAAAGCGAGAGAGAATGAGTAATGAATCATGTCCGGAGGCGTGGCTGAGAGAAGCACCAGCAAGCACGATGAGTCACGATATGAAACCCAAAACGACGGATGAAACAAAAAAAGATGCAGGTAACCACTACATCATTTCCACGAGGGGGCTTCAACACGCATTGGTCGGTAGCCATTTAAAGAAGTAAACAGTGTGGGGAAAAATAATACGATAAAAAAAGGAATAGGAGAATTCATGTAATAAAAAAGTGAGAGAAGACAGCCAAGGGGGGGGGGGGGGGAGGGGGGGGGAACTTATAACATAGAAAAAAAAAAGTAAAAGAGAATATTGAGCGAAAAGAAAGGGAAACATAACTGAGATGATAATTGGGTAAAGAGATTCATAACATACAGAAAATGAAGTGAGTGTGGTAAATAGACTCATAACATAAAAAGAAGTGAGATAAAAATAATGAGGTGAAAAAGTCATCAGGCAGAAATAAAGAAGTGAAAGAGGATGATGAGGTGAAATAACACATTAGACAGAAAAATTTGTGAAAGAGGACAGTGTGGGGGAAAAATGACATACAGAAAAAACAAGTCAAAGAGAAAATTGAGGGGAAAAAAATCTTAATACTCGTAATACCAGACAGAAAAAAATAAGTGCAAACGAATAGCGGAAGGAATTATAAAAGAAAAATAAGTGCAAGAGGATAATTATGGAGTAAAAATCATTAGATAGAGAAAAGTATACATACATCCTAAAGAACTGTGGCAGAAGAAAAATCACAACAAAAAAAAGTGAAGCATAGTAGTAGAACAAAAAAAAACATTACATACCAAAAAAAAAAAAAAGGAAATGCAAAAACCGATGAAAAAATAACAGAAAAAAGGGTAAAAAAAAGGACAGCGAGGAAGAAAAATCATTACATACAGAGAAAAAAAAAGAGGAAGTACAAAAATAACAAATAGTGGAAAAAATCATATCAGAAAGTGCAAAAAAAAATTAAAATAGGAAGAAAAATAATCATTCCATAGTCAAAAAATATATACAAATGCAAGAGATACCAGCACACACCAGCGGTCACGCCACGCCCGATTGACTCATTAATAGATTATCTGATCTGTGGCTTTGAGGTCGCGCCGGAACCCACGTCATCGCGGCCGACTGCTCTGGCAATGCAATCAAACGCGATATACAGTTCAGTAAGAAACACGCAAACCCCACCATCCTGACATACACATTATTATTTACGATCCAATTCAGGACTACAAGATTGACGATATGACTGATTTTGGGCATGTAGCAGCGCGGGAGTAAGTAATGAAGTAAAGTTGGGGACGTATGCGATAGCTGCGCGTGACCTCGGTGCTCATCTGCGTCAAATTAGCCCTTGAGAGCTGCCTGAAATGAATGACAGGGAGGATTTTGCAATGAGGAGCACAGCCACTCAGTCCATGCTTCTTCTTGCTGGGACAATGTATGGGTGAGAGAAAGTGGGAGACCATTGGTGTGAAAAGGGATCGAAAACTACATAAATAATTAAACAAGACAAAATATGGGGTTTAGAAGGAGGATGCAGCAGCGAGGAGCACACACTCAGTCCATCTTCATTCAACTGGGATGGTATAAAGTGAGAGAAAATGGGAGAACGTTGATGGTGTTAAAAGGGAAACAAAACTACAGAAATATGAAAAAAAGAAGAGATTTTAGGGTCAAGCTGTATTACGTTTGCAGCTTTGTTGAAAATAATGACTACAGTATCGGAAAAAAAGATTAAAAAACATGACAATAATCACCAAAAGAAAAAAAAAATGAAACGAAAAAACATGGCATCGGTAAAGTATAAACAATAGAAAAACATATGACATCAATATATAAATTAGTCATCCATCGATTCACAAAATGAAATAAATACTACAAGTGATGTAAAAACAAGTTACCACCACAGAAAAATAAGTAGATGTAAAATGAATGAAATAGCAAACTTTACACACTGAACTTCAGTAGTCTACCTACAGAGCCAAAAAACATGCTAAAAACCCAAAACTGTCATTTGCTTTACCTTTTATAGACTAGCGAAGTAAGAGAAAAAAAATATAAGGACACCTATGCCCCCGAAATTGACCTCTCTTTCGGACACTCCTCTGAACTTTATATATATATATATATATATATATATATATATATATATATATATATATATATATATATATATATATATATATATATATATATATATATATATATATATATGAACAGTGATTAGCGGGCTTTTTCTTTTTTCATTTTTTTTTTTTACCCTTGAGCGATTTCCTTTGCTGTAAAAAAAAGAATAAAAAAATAAAAGAGTACCACATCAACGTAGGAAAAGGGAAGATATGAAGCCAACAAACAAACAACAATATGATAACAAAAGAAACACAAATAAAAAAAGATAAAAAAAATAACGTTAAGCTTCGTGGCATTACAGTTAAGCGCTCTTGGGAAAACCAGTAAAAAAAAATATGATCATGAAGCCACTGCACAAAAAAAAAAAAAAACGACATCATAGAATGTTAGAAGACTTTAAAAGTATAAACTGCTGTGACCTTTACAAAACTAGAAAAATAGAGAAAGTGGCAAAAGAAATATATACTTATAGTACTAGGCAAAAAATGAGGGACAGACAAACAACAGACATACAGAGACAGACAGACAGACATATAGGGTAAGAGAGACGGGCACCCAGACAGACAGATAGACAGATACAGAGATAAAAAAGAAGCTAAAAATTAAAGAAAAAGAAAACATCTCTACTTGTGTTAATGTCACCTTCCTCTTAACCCCATCCCCCCACCCCCCCAAAAAAAAAGACTAGGAAGAAAGTTCAATCTGGTAATGGAATAATAAAGTAAAGTGATACAGTAATGGTAATGGAATAACAATAGTAAAAAAAAAAAATTAAAAAAATTCAGCGTCGGGGAGCCCGGCAAAAGAAAAGACCAAGTAAGACCCGCTAACCAAGTCCAAAAGTCAATTAAAGTTTGTGTTTGGTTTTGGTCGATATAGACGAATTAAACCTTTCCTCGCGGCGGCCAACTTCTGTTTTTTTTTCTTTTTCCTTTTTGTTCCAACTCCCAGAAGTATCAATAACTTTCGCTGACTTAACCTTTTCCACACTTTCCTCGTATATATATTCGTCTCGAGGTTACTTTTCTATTTATTTATATTTAACCTGGCTTGGTGATGTTATTGGGATGTCTCATGAGTCGTCTAAAGAAGAAGAAGAAGAAGAAGAAGAAGAAGAAGAAGAAGAAGAAGAAGAAGAAGAAGAAGAAGAAGAAGAAGAAGAAGAAAAGAGAAGACAAAATAAGAATAAATGTAATAGTAATAAAAATACTACCACTAGTGCATTGCCCGACACATACCATTACGCAAGATCTAAATGGATTGAAAAAAAAATATCTACCATACATTCACAAGGATGAACATTACAAAAATACCCCACAACACGTACCCATGACAAATATGAACACAAAATACAAATACCACCAGGCAAAAAAAAAATAATAATAATAATAACGGGCAGATTACCTATAACATCATCTTATAAATATACGAACAAAAATTCTGCCAAACCAAAAGAAACAGAGAATAGGAAATGAGCAATAGTTTCACAGCATGACATTCACAAAACCAAACCGACGAACTCCGAGGTTTTATATATATTTTTTTATTCTCTACTCGTTTCAGGAAGCAGCCACGGGTATTCATCCTTCACGGACATAAGGCTTAACAGAGAATCCCTGAAAAAAAGCCTCCCCGAGAACAATGAATGCCACGCACCAAGCAGGAGTATAAATGAATAAACGAAGAGTCGGAAGAATACAACATACACGCGCAGAGGATAAAACAAATATATACGTACAGCTCGAATTGTATATACGAGTATGTTCTCCGTGAAATCGGCGTCGCATCTCTTGTTTAATGTGAAAGAAGGATTGTCCGTCGATGTAAAAGAGAACGAAGATCCTTGAACGTATGTTTTAGTTAGTTGGAATATTAGGAGTTTGATAATAGTAATAACAGTAATGATACTGAAACTGATAATAATAATAATAAATGTGAAAGAAGGATTGTACGTCGATGTAAGAGAACAAAAATCCTTGAATATATGTTTTAGTTAATTAGAATATTAGGAGTTTGACAATAATAATAATAATAATAATAATAATAATAATAATAATAATAATAATAATAATAATAATAATAATAATAATAATAATAATAGTAATAATAATGATAGATAATAATAATAATAATGAATGTCTCAGTAAATTTCCATATTATGGTTGAATTGCATGCTATATAGGGAACAAACTATGATACATATTGTCAATACATGGAAAAGAAAACGAATACATACGTCAGTGAATGGTAAATCAGTAAATTATTCAGTCAAAAGAAACGCTGCAAAAAAAAATCACTTGACAACAGAGAAAAAAAAATCATCCACATAAAATGAAATAAAAAATGAACAGAAACAGACAGACACAGACACACACAGACCGACGGACAGACAGACACAAAGACAAACAAACGGATACAGACATCGAGATATATGAAAGGGAAGATAAGACCACAAAGAAAACATGCTATCGACATCAAAAAAGAAAACAAACATCAACCACGCAACAAAGAAAAATAAACATCCACGTAAGAAAGCAAACCTACATCCTCCTAACAGACAAAACAAACATCATCCTCATATGAAAATCAGAAACATCCCAAAAGTAGAGACCGTGCGTGACGTAAGAGAGAAATTGCTAAACATCTTTCACGAACTGAGTGTAAATAGTCTCTTCGGAGGCGTGGGTTCGGATCCCACCGCTGCCACCACTTATGTTAACCGGTTTTTTTATTTTTTTTTAAGTAGTTAGTGTTAAGTGATAACTTTAAGGCGCGAACTGTTATCTCACTCGTCACAGGGCCGGTGTTACCGTGGCCTGCTTCACAAGTTGATTGTAGTAGGTGAGATAACACAAGCCTTTACTTAAGTGAGGTGTGGCCGAGCGGTAGCCGTTATAAGTCCACTTTAGTTCACTTTAGTTCTCTCTCTCTCTCTCTCTCTCTCTCTCTCTCTCTCTCTCTCTCTCTCTCTCAAGGTTATTAAATGGTTTGAATGTATTTTAACTATATTAACAGTATTACACAAACGTTTACAGTTTACGTGAGCGAGTCGCACGCACACCCCGAGCAGTGATCTGCTCGGCCCGCCGCCCACTGTCTTCTGCCGGCTTCTCCCGGCTGCAAGAATAATCCGGTGGCTTGTTGAATCAGCACCGTTCCCACGGCAAGAAGCACCTCCTAAGCACAACCTAGCACCTACATGGCAGTGCGCGGCACTACCATGGTGTTGCGACATAGTCACACATCCACATGTACATTATTATATATACATTACAATCTGTTTTTTTTTTTTTTTTTAATGCAAGGGAGGTACAGTTCAAGGGCAAAAACAAAGATAGCAACAATAACAAAAAAAAAATAAACGATAGACAAAACAAAAGTAGAAAGAACAAGGCCACACGTCTACACAAGATACTTATGCCGAACACGAAGAAAATAACAGAAAAGTGAATGAGGTACTGTAAAGAAGCCTAAGGAAATCCCGTCTCTCTGCGTGTCTGTCCGTCTGTGCGTTGGGAGAGACGATCTGTAATCATGATGCCAATCGTGCGTCTCACACTGCACTGACGACAAATTAATTCCGTCACAAAGAAAGGAAAAAAATAATAAACTAATAGCGTGTCAAGGATTAATGTGTGTGTGTGTGTGTGTGTGTGTGTGTGTGTGTGTGTGTGTGTGTGTGTGTGTGTGTGTGTGTGTGTGTGTGTGTGTGTGTGTGTGTGTGTGTGTGTGTGTGTGTGTGTGTGTGTGTGTTTAAAAATTATGATGATGATGATGATGATGATGAACATGAAGAGAGAGAGAGAGAGAGAGAGAGAGAGAGAGAGAGAGAGAGAGAGAGAGAGAGAGAGAGAGAGAGAGAGAGAGAGAGAGAGAGAGAGAGAGAGAGAGAGAGAGAGAGAGAGAGAGAGAGAAGGTAGGGTGGTCACTTGCAGCTGTCCTCATAATATAAACACTAACTGAATACATATCGTCACTAGGGAGAGAACGGAAGAGAAGGAGGAGGAGGAGGAGGAGGAGGAGGGGGAGGAGAAGGAAGAGGAGGAGGAGGAGGAGGAGGAGGAGGAGGAGGAAAGGCCCGTGGGTTGAAGGAATTACTGTGCATATGAGGAATGAGTGTAAATTGCTTTCTGAATTTCCATTTTAGTCCAGGGGGCTTCTCTCTCTCTCTCTCTCTCTCTAATAAAATAAATGATCTTACATTAAATGAAGTTTCCGAGTTTAAATTCTTAGGGATTGTTGTTGATAATAAATTAAGATGGAAAGGACATGTTGATATGGTAAAATCTAAGGTATCGTTGCTAACAGGTGTAATATACAGATTAAGGGAATGTTTGAATGTAAACTGTTTACGACAACTTTATTTTACGTTGGTATATCCACATCTCTTATATTGCTGTGCCATATGGGGAGGCGCCTACAAAACCTTCATCGACACTTTATTTATAACACAAAAGAAACTCTTACGTGTCATGTCATTCAAACAGCGCTACGACCATACTCAGGATATATTTATAGACCTCAGGTTATTAAAGCTTCCTGATATTATATACCTACAGACTAATTTATTTGTCCATAAATCCTTACACTGCCTTTCCATAGATTCTGGCTTTACAGCAATGCCCGGCAATGTTACCCGGAGACCTCATGACTTATTAATACCATTGTGCAGGACATCACATGCCAAACAGAGTATCCCATCAAGAGGAGCTAAAATCTGGAATGACTTACCACAACACTTAAAAACTGATGAGAATATAAGATTGTTCAAATCAAAATTAATAAAAAGGCTTCTTAGTACCTATGAGAGCTTATGATCACATTGATTTCTGTATATATTTTATTGTGTTTTTGAATGGTTCTTTGTGTGTTTTTTTCTCACATTATTTTTGCAAACTCCGACTGATTGTTGTAAATTTCATAATTTCAATAATAATCAAGCTGTTTTCAAGTTTTTATTTCACATGTACACTTGTTTACTGCTAGAGTGATATCATCTAAGTTTTTTTTCACATGGTCGTATTGTATACATTTTTCACTTCGACTGACCTACATTTATACATTGTTAAAATATATGTGAGTTATGCTTTATGTGGCCTAAACTTGTCCCTTGTTATGTACTTTCTTTACGAGTCTTCAGGTCCTTAGAAAGCCTCGGCTTAATGGACCTGGCTTAAAACAAAAACTATATTTGTAATTTACCAATATGTATATAGCTATTAAGCCAAAATAAATAATATCAATCTCTCTCTCTCTCTCTCTCTCTCTTCTCTCTCTCTTCTCTCTCTCTTCTCTCTCTCTTCTCTTCCCTTCTCTTCTCTACTCTTTTCTTCTCTCTATCCTTATTCTTCTCCTCTTCTCTACTCTTTTCTTCTCTCTATCCTTATTCTTCTCCTCTTCTCTACTCTTTTCTTCTCTCTATCCTTATTCTTCTCCTCTTCTCTACTCTTTTCTTCTCTCTATCCTTATTCTTCTCCTCTCCTCTACTCTTTCTCTCTCTCTATCCTTCCTCTCCTCTCTCTCTCTCTCTCTCTCTCTCTCTCTCTCTCTCTCTCTCTCTCTCTCTCTCTCTCTCTCTCCCAACACGGTAACGGAGGAATAAGAGAGAGTGCTCGGTTTAGTAAGGGAGTAGGAGGAGTAGGAGCAGGAGGAGGAGTGAGAGCAAGAGGAGGAACAAGGGCAGCTAGTGGAGAGTGAGGGCGGCGGAGTATGCCCGAAATACATTACTGCACAGAATTATTCTACGCCGAGCCCACCGTCGTTCCTGCCCACACACACACCTTCAGGATACCGAGTGGAGGGCCGTTGATTCGGATACCTGCGCGGGGCCATTAACAGGTAAGGAACGGCCGGGCGTATGTTGATCGTATTACCGTGCAAGACTGTTATCGGAGGTTATTAGGGAGAGTCGCCTTCACATTACGGCATTACGGATTAGGGGTAATATTTTTAGCCGTCTATATTCTTAAATGCATCGGGCTCTCTTTTATACGATTACTTCCCAAGGCCACAGAGAAGATAAGCCGGATTTTCATAAGTGATTTTTCTCGCCATGGTGAATGCTGAAGTCGTGTACAATTATCACCACTAACACAAAAAAAGTCCTTGAAAAAAACAGCAACTTCTATACGAGAGGCTTTTTCAAACGGGTAAATTGAGGCGACGAGACCTTTAACCCCTTGGATGCGGATTTCCTACAAGAAGACATCACCAAGCTACAGGAGTGAAACAAAAAGTGGCTGCTCCAATTTAGTGAAGAAAAATGTGAAGTCATGCATCTTGGGAGGGGAAATCCAGCATATCAGTACCACATGAGAAACACTCCACTACCCACCACAGAGGGACAAAAAGACCTGGGAGCATATGTTTCCAGGCTACCAGTGAAGTCGAAACCCGTGCCAAACGCAGCGGACGGGTTAAGAATACGAGTCTTAAACCTTTTGGCGCCCATACATATATTTGTCAAGGTTCTTCGTAGGCGCCGTGGGGCTTCTAGGCATAGTTTTATGACTCTGGTGGTATTTCGACCCTTCATCTGCACCGTGAACCTGAAAACACACTCAGAACAACCAAACTGATCTTTTTGGCCTTCGGAAATAGTCGATGTGATGTGAGAGAGGCGGAAGCGTCTGAGAATGGCGCCCTAGATTCCTTAAGCTTAGTTGTATTTGGGTTTGAGGAATATATACACTTAGTTTCGTTGTTCCGTGAGTGGAGTCAGTGGTTGTGAGAGGTTTCGATGTATTTCCCTAAATCTTTGCTATTGTTGTTGTTGTTGTTGTTGTTGTTGTTGTTGTTGTTCTTGTCTGTGTGTCTGTGTAAGGGGAATGTAAAATGTGCACAGCAAGGGTATATGTGGGTAAGGGGACATGTGTGTAGGGGGAATGTGTGTGTGTGTGTGTGTGTGTGTGTGTGTGTGTGTGTGTCAGTGCGCGCGTCGAAAGGCTGCGTCTCCTCTTTTTCCTAGAGCAACAAGTAAGGTCAATCAAGTCGCCTTTGAAAATCTAAATTGGACCCATTAAGTAAATTGGATTCTACTCTTTGGGGAGCCCTTCGGTCCTGTATTTAGAGGCAGCGTGTGGTCGGTCGGGGCTTTTCTTCCCCTTCTTCCCTCCTCTCTCTTTTTCAACCGGGAAGAAAAAATACGGCTATCTCGAGGCTCCCTTCCCTGAATAATCCAAGACGAAGGAAAGTGCAAAACGGTGTAGGACAAACTTCTCTACACTGACTGATTGGATGGCTGACTGACTGGGACATTTTATACTCAGCATCACATCGGTTTGTTCCCTCCACTTTATGAGAACGGAAGAAAACTCAACTACGCGTCTCGAACGGATATCTGATGAAGAGTTCCTTTACATTTACAAGTCCAAGTCGAACGGGTAGGCAAGGACTTCTGAGGGTAAAAGAGAAAGTATTATGGTAAAGCCAGAAAAAGCAGAGAAATAAAGAATGTAGATGATTGGTAACCAGAGAGCACGGAAAACAGTGAAAATTAGACCAATTGAGCGCAGTACTAGTAAAATGAGACCAAGGACTATATTTCTGTCTCACTGTTTGCCTTTCTGTTGTCTCCGTTGTGTAAAAAAAAATAACTTACATGTGCGTGCATAAGAAACAGATAAAGGTAGAAAAGAAAACAGTCGAAAAGGAAAAGACTCATAAAACGACGGAGGAGTAAACGTAAAGTTATGCATAAAACATACACGGTTGGGAAGACCCTTAACCTAACAAACACTCGACTAAATTACGAATATCTCCTGGAGCGTAAGAAAACTACCTAGGAACCCTCAAAGAAGAGCTATATAGTAGGTCTAGCAGGTCGCCATTTGTGAAGAAGTATACGTTAGAATAGGTTAGATTTGCTAAGATAACGTTAGATACAATATACGGTTGAGTTGACTGATGAATTGATCCTGTTTAAAAAGTGTTAGTTGTTCATATGAGAGAGAAGAAGATATGAGAATAGAAATATGAGAGAGAACAGAAGATATAAGAGAGAACAGAAGATAGAAGAGAATAGAAGATAATAGAGATAATAGAATATATGACACTAGAAGATATGAGAGAGAATAGAAGATATGAAAATAGAAGATATGAGAGAGAATAGAATATATGAAAATAGAAGATATGAGAGAGAATAGGAGATAATAGAAGAGAAGAGAAGAGTTTTTTGGGTCACACTGGCACAACGAAACAAAACACAGCTCATTTCACCGCACAAGGAAAAGTCAAACTCCACCTCCACCCACTCTTAAGGCCGCAAAGGAGCTCTTGGTCGTATTCTCATCTCCCGAACTGACGCCCACGCCGCCTCTCACGCGCTTCTTAAGGTGTCCCGCGGCGCCTATTAAACGAGGAATTCATACGTGGGAGAAGGAAGAACAACGCCATTAGATTCGGTCATTACACCCCACGCACCAAGGTTGGGGTGATACGTGAGCATACGAGTATAGTTGTGTTATGCGTGGGGGATGTATGGATTGATAACTACGAAGGTGAGGTTGTGTCTGTGCGGTATTGGTGAGTTCGTGTATTTGAAAAGGTGTTAGTTGAGCATGTGAGAGAGGCGAATAGAGGGAAAGTAAAGGAGAAAAGTCACACAGCAGTTACTTAATCATATGAGAGAAGAGAACTGAATGGAAGAGGAGGGAAGAGGAGAGGAGAGAAAAGAAGAGAAGAGCAAAATAGAATACAATAGAGCAGAAGAAGAGAAGAAAATAAGTAGATAAAATAAAATAAAAGTAATCCAGGCGTTAGTTGGTGTTATGAGAGAAGATAATAGAAAAAAAGTGGAAAAGGAAAGAAACGAAAAGAAAGCAAAAATGAAATGAAAAAAGGAAAAGAAAAAATGAAAGAGAAAAAAATACTAGAAAAACGAACAGAAAAAGAAAAGAAGTCATACAGCAGTTAGTTAATCATATGCGAAAATAAAATTTAAAAAAACAAGAAAAACAAACAAAAAAACACTGCAAACTAGAAATAAGAGAAAAGAAAGACAACAAGAGCGAAAATATGACAAAACGAGAGAGAGAGAGAGAGAGAGAGAGAGAGAGAGAGAGAGAGAGAGAGAGAGAGAGAGAGAGAGAGAGAGAGAGAGAAAGGAAGGAGCAGAGTAAAACTAACAATGCCGGGAAAACAATGCCCGCCGTCAGGTGTCATTCCAAACTTGCCGCCCCGAGAGAAGTGAACCTTGAACACAATTTTCGTGGCCTCAAAATATTTTTCTCGAGGCTTTCACAACTTTGATGCTCCGGCGGGCGGGTGGGAGGGGGGGAAGGGAAGGGGGTGGGTGGGTGGCGGAACAGGGGGGCGGGAGCTGATTTGGGCGGGATGGGGTATAGGCAGGGTGGTGGGCGGGTGGGGGAACAGGGGGGCGGGAGCTGATTTGGGCGGGATGGGGTATAGGCAGGGTGGTGGGCGGGTGGGGGAACAGGGGGGCGGGAGCTGATTTGGGCGGGTGGGGGAACAGGGGGGCGGGAGCTGATTTGGGCGGGATGGGGTGTAGACAGGGTGGTGGGCGGGTGGGGGAACAGGGGCAGGAGCTGATTTGGGCGGGATGGGGTGTAGGCAGGGTGGTGGGCGGGTGGGGGAACAGGGGGGCGGGAGCTGATTTGGGCGGGATGGGGTATAGGCAGGGTGGTGGGCGGGTGGGTTGGCGAGAGACATGACTCCGTACTAACTCATCCTGAAGTCTCTCTGTTTAAACTCTTTTCATTTCGTTAATAATTACTGTGTTTTTTCTTATTCTTGGACCACCACCTTGGCCTACTACAGTAACCTAACTCTATTTAATAAACTCTCTCTGTTGCTACTCTTTTCAGTGCGATAATAAATACTGCGTTTTCCGTATGACTGGAGCACCGTCTTGGGTTGCTGCAATGATCTAACTCTTACTGAAGTCTCACTGTTTATACTCTCTCCATCGCGTTGATAAGTTCTGTGTTTTCCCTATTCTTAAAAAACCACCTTGACGTTCTCATGTTGCAATGACCTATAGTCGAGCTGATAAACAGACAAGTGAAACTGAACTTAAATGGTATATCAGACGAAACCAGACGAGGAGTGCTTCCCCCGCCACAACGCCCTAAGCCGGCAAGGTGAAGTACAGGTTCCCCAACGTGACCAGGTACTTCCAGGTGCTTCAATTACCGGCCCCTAGTACTCGGCAGCGAGGGAGTGCCTGCTCAGTCTCACTCCAGAGCAGAGAGTGTGCAAGAACAGGGAAAGCACAATATATATCAATGCAGTGAACGGAATATAAACGCAGAGCCTTTAGAGAATATCTTGGTAAATGGGCCAGGCCACGCTATGCACCATTAGTTACTGAAGCGAGTGGAGATGTTTGGATGAAATCTAAGTGGTGAAGTGATAAAGAATGTTGGAAACGATATTTTTCCTTAAGTTGTACGAGTCTTACCAAAGGACGAATAGACAAGAACGGAAAAGACGGAGGGACACAAACACATACCCACAATAATAATAATAAAAAGGATAAGAAAAACGAGAACAAGAAGAACAAGAAAAAGAACAAAAACATCAGCAAGAAGAACAAAGAAAAAGCTCCTACAAATAATACAAAAGAGAAACAAAAAAACAAACCAAAACAAAACTATCACATTAAACCTAAAAAAAAAGAAAACCAAACAAGATCAAGAAAATAATAAGCTTCTCCTTTTACACAACAGAGAAGCAAAAAAACAAAACAAAAAAAACAAAACAAAAAATAACCATCACTTCAAACATAACAAAACCAAAACGACCAAATAAACAAGCAAGAAAACAACAGGACACGGACGAGGCCATCAGAGGTGACCCGCGCCGACCTGGAACACCTGCCCGTCATAATGAGGCTCCATGTCCAGGCTCATCAACACACCTTCATGGGGCTGATGATGGCTGGTCAGACGGCAACGGCGCCACAATATTACCAGTCCAGCCCCACCAGCACCACCACCACCACCGCCACCACCACCAGCCATGCACACACGCCCCATCCCTTCAAACGAGCTATTAAAGGGACGGAATTATGTTTAGCATGACGAGGCGAGGTTGAAAACACCGCCATGAGGAAGGACACGGCGTACACGGCTTGTCAATGGCCGAGGAAGTGTATTTATGTCATTTTCTGTTGGTCTCTGTTTCGTATTAATTTCTCTTGTCTATCAAGAAACAACATCTTGGGTACATTTTTCTTGTTATATTTTTTTTCCTTAAGCCTGTGTTGTTCTTTTTTCCCATTAAATTGGTTAGTTGTAATGTTTTCATTCCCATGCACTGGAAAAATAAATATGTAAGTCTGTTTTGTGTTGGTGGTTATGGTCGATCGAAATAAGAACATCAGTAGGGTATATTTCAGCTTTTTTTTTTTAAAGCTTGTGTCATCTTTTCCCGTAAAATAAAAAATGGTAGTTTTTTTTTATTCGCATGCACTATCAATAGAAAATGTGAGCCTTTTTCTTTCTACAAATAATGGTTCGTTTGTTTTTTCACTCGCATGCACTATTGAAAGAATATGTTTGAGCCTTTTTTTCTTTCCTTCTCTTTTGGTGGCTCATCTACGTAAGAACAACGTTAAGTGTTTTTGGTATTACGTTTCAATCACAAGGGACCGATTACGCTTCGATAAATGCCGGAGCTCACACATCACGAGGGCTGAGAGAATAGGTACTCGCGGGGGGTCTATTACAATTTTAAACATGACTATGAGCAAACCTATACTTCCAACTCACTCACAGAAGAATAATTCATCACGTCAATTGTATACTTTGAATGCTCACACCTACATCTAATACCTCTCAACATGACACAGTTTATGCTCGATCATCCTTCTATTTCTATATAAAAAAACGTCAATGCTCGTTTCTAGTTTTGCTACAGCCTCCAGCCAAGTTGCCACGTGTAATGTACTTGAAGATAACCATAAACTAACCTAACCATAACATAAACAAAATTTTCATGTTTCCACGGTAAATTAAAAAAAAATGCAACCTTAGTAATGGAACTTATCATCTAACTTATTGAGTCCTTCGTTTATTGACTTGATTTTTGGTACAAGATAAAAGTCTTCATGTATATCCTTGGTAAAATCACATATAAGCACCCTCAATAACGTCAAATTATCTAACATACTGAACCATTCTTTTACTGAGTGCTGCTACTAGTTCCTGCCTGTAATGTATTTGAAGATGGCCTAAATTGGTAAGCCTTTAAAACGTCCTCCAGACAGTGTTGCCATGAAAGGTTGAGAAGGGGAAATCTACAAAAATGAAAAGACAACATACACAGGTGGAAGCTCAGGACACCTCAATGAAAACTCGCTGAAGAGCAGGAAGGTAAGCAGGATAGACACGGAGGTTCCGGGCGTTCTGACTTAATCCCTGCACACACACACACACACACACACACACACACACACACACACACACACACACACACACACACACACACACACACAACATTTTGGTAAGAATGATTTAAAACAGTTACAGGGTGAAGTAAAGTTGGGGGCATACTCTACAGTTACGCGTGGCCTCCGTGCTCATCTCCGTCACAGTTTTAAAAGTACGTACCATGAACTCAAATTTTCCTGTGACTAAGATAATAAGCGATGTTTTCGGATTGCTACACATACACACACACACACACACACACACACACACACACACACACACACACACACACACACACACACACACACACAAAGCAACACACCTTTTCCTTACGCCAGAGGATGAGATTACAAGCAGAATCTAATTTATCAGATGCGTCAAGAATGTCAACAAGACGCAAAAACAGCCATATTTTCTCTCTCTCTCTCTCTCTCTCTCTCTCTCTCTCTCTCTCTCTCACATAATTTAAAGGGTATGTCCTAATTGCACCTTTGGTTGAAAATGATGGAGGGAGAGATAAAGCGAGAAAAAAGGAAGGAGAGAAAGAAAATTAAATATAAGTAACGAAAGAAGGAAGGGAAGAGACGAGGAAAGAACGAATAAAAGAACAAACAAACTGACGAACGAACGAAGGGGGAGAAAGAGTAGGGCTGGAAAGGTGTACGAAGGATGAGTACGAGGAGAAAACGAATTAAGGAAGGAAGGGATGAGAGGAAAAAAGACGGAGGCGAAGGGAGAACGGAAAGAAATAGAGCAAAAGTTAGGAGTGACAGAAGACTTGGAGGGAGAGGAGGAGGAGGGGAGAGAAAGAGAAAGATTAAAAGAGAAAGGGAAGAAATAAAGTACGTGAGAGGAAAGAAAGGAAAGAAATAAGACAAAAAGAAGGAGTGACAGAAGACTTGAAGAGAAAGGAGAAGGGAAGAAAAAAAAAAGATAAAAGACAGAGATAAAGAAATAGACAGAAATAAAAAACAAAATAGAGCAGGAAGTCAGGGAAGGAAAATTAAATGCGTCAGTAAACTAATGAATGAGTGCGTGAGCGGGTGAGTGAGTGAGTGAGTTAGGAAGGGAAAGAGGAAAGAGGAAAAAACGGCTAGAGAAAAAAAAGGAGGAAGGGGCGAAGGGAGGAGGAAAAGGGAAAGAGGAGAAAAAGGTAAACGGAGGAAAAAAAGGGGGCGGGAAGAAGAGGAGGAAGAGGAGAGAGGAAAATGAGTGAGAGAAGAGATGAGGAAGCGAGGGCGGGCAATAACCATGTGGTTAGAGGGTTGAAGACAGAGCATCTAGCAATGAAGTTTATTTCTGACAAAGGAAAAAAAAAAAAGGAGAAAAAAAAGTGATATGGTGGGGATGAAGGATGAGAGAGAGAGAGAGAGAGAGAGAGAGAGAGAGAGAGAGAGAGAGAGAGAGAGAGAGAGAGAGAGAGAGAGAGAGAGAGAGAGAGAGAGAGAGAGAGAGAGAGAGAGAGAGAGAGAGAGAGAGAGAGATAGAGAGAGAGAGAGAGAGAGAGAGAGAGAGAGAGAGAGAGAGAGAGAGAGAGAGAGAGAGAGAGAGAGAGAGAGAGAGAGAGAGAGAGAGAGAGAGAGAGAGAGAGAGAGAGAGAGAGAGAGAGAGAGAGAGAGAGAAAATGGGGAGAGTGAATTTTCCACTGCCTAACAGACTCCTAACGCAATTTTCTCTCTCTATCTACTTTTTTTTGTGTGTGTTGTTCGTCTCCATTACTATCCTCCTCCTCCTCCCCCTCCTCCTCCTCCTCCTCCAATGCAATACCGACATCGGCAGGAGTTATTTCTCAAATAGAGTTGTTCGCCACTGGAACAGCCTTCTTTCAGAAGTGGTTAGCGCAGAGACCATCAACTCCTTCAAGAAACGCATTGATCGCCACTTTGCTGCAACGGGTGTGAACTGAACGTTCCCAAGAGTAGGTACACAAGTGCTTTAATTCTTCCCTGCAAGCCACTCCTATGGCAAATGGATTGATTAAATCACTGAATGCAGGCAGCCTAGTAATGAGCCAACAGGCTTTCTGCTGCCTGCTAGTCCATGTTTCCATGTTGTTTCCTCCTCCTCCTCCTCCTCCTCCTCTAACATCTATTCTAACTCATTTTTCATTTGTCTACTTTTCTTTACAACATTTTTTGTGTGTGTAAATCAATAGAAAAATACAAACTACTTTGTTTCTATATAATAAGTACTCTCTCTCTCTCTCTCTCTCTCTCTCTCTCTCATCAACAGGTGGGTCAGGTACACCTTCGCATCGGAAGACACAAAGAACGCGTAAATTCTTTATGTCGTTGACAATCAGATTACAGAGAGAGAGAGAGAGAGAGAGAGAGAGAGAGAGAGAGAGAGAGAGAGAGAGAGAGAGAGAGAGAGAGAGAGAGAGAGAGAGAGAGAGAGAGAGAGAGAGAGAGAGAGAGAGAGAGAGAGAGAGAGAGAGAGAGAGAGAGAGAGAGAGAGAGAGAGAGAGAGAATAAAGAGGAAATCACATAACACCTACCAGTTAGACGCAACACACAGCAACACACACCTGCAACACAGAAGGAAAGACACGTTAGAAGGTAAAAAAAGGTGTATTATCATTATTATCATCATCATCATCATCATCATCATCATCATTAGTGAAGGAAAAGATGAAAGGAGAAAACGCGTCTGCTCAAAAAAACAAATAAATAAATAAAACAATAATATATAAAGAAATAGTAAAAGTAAATAAAAAACAGAGCAGAACGCCAATAGAAAAAACAATAAGTAAATAATATGAAGAGATTCCAGTAAGAAAAAAAAAAAAAGAGGCGTGCATGACAGACATTGCCAACGAAATAAAGCGAACGCCGAAACGATTTATTTATATGCGTATTCCGAGTATGGCAAAAACTAATCTGGAGTGGGTAAAAAGAAGAGGCATGAATTTTATCGGGTTTTTTTTTCCTCTGTTTTCCGGCTTCAAGATTAACCTGTGTGTAAACGGAAGGTGAAGTGTGAACAGGTGCGTGAGGTTGGGAAGGAGGAGGAGGAGGAGGAGGAGGAGGAGGAGGAGGAGGAGGAGGAGGAGGAGGAGGAGGAGGAGGAGGAGGAGGGAGGGAGAGGAAAAATAAATATGAAATGGTTGCAATATTGGTTGTAACGGATGAGATAAAAGTGTGTGTGTGTGTGTGTGTGTGTGTGTGTGTGTGTACTAGAGAGAGAGAGAGAGAGAGAGAGAGAGAGAGAGAGAGAGAGAGAGAGAGAGAGAGAGAGAGAGAGAGAGAGAGAGAGAGAGAGAGAGAGAGAGAGAGAGAGAGAGAGAGAGAATGATTGTTAGGGAAGGATGAAGCGGCTTGAGGAGCGAGAAGAGATTACGCCGAATGTAAAAACTCGGCTAAGAGGATTGACGAATGAAAAGGATGAAAATGTTAAAATGTTCGCGGGGAGAAATTTCGTGAAAAAAAACACCCGGGAATAAAACTGTTTCCAAGGACACAGAACCATGAACAGAGGAAAATAAGTGTCGCATGTTGCCGTAGAAGAGCTGAAAACCAAAATGTAATGTAGGTCACCTCTTGTTTATGGTTTTATTTTTCAGGGGTGTGGAGTCGGCGTCGAGGTCGGAGTCGGTAAAAAATATCTCCGACTCCGAAACCTTTACGACACTTGTGATGTTGTTGTGTTGCTGGATGTGGTGTAGTGTGTTAGGGCGTGGCGGGGTTTGATTTGCCTACCACTTTACTGCTGACGAGGGGAAGGGGGAAGGGGAGAGGAGCCAAAGTCGGAGTCGCAACCTAAAAAAATAAAGTTGGTTTTATAAGACACTTGCTTCTCATATGAGCTATATATGGAAAAAGGGTACTTGGAAATGCTCATTAACCTAATGAAAGCCTTGTCAACATTGTATGTACTTAAGCAGCGAATATAATGCGACCCTACTAGCTAAGGGTCGCATTATAAGACATTTCACTGCCCAAGAACACATATTTGACAAGGCTTTCATAGGAGGTGTGGGCATTTATAGGAGTAGTTTTATGACCCTGGTGGAGTTTGACCCTTCTTCTGTACCGTGATCCTAAAGAAACACTCATTAGAACCCGAGTGACCCCCTCTTTGACCTTTAGAAGTAGCTGATGTGAGAAACAAATGTGTCTTATGATACCGACCCTAGTGTCTGAGTCGGAGTTGGAGTCATTTTTTTTTTTTTATATCCAACTCCACATCCCTGTCATTTTCTTCCTTTACAGCGAAAGATTCAGTTTAGGTGCAGGTGTAGGGATGGAAAAAAGGCTTGCCAATCATACAGAGGACAGGAGCAGTATCGAAAGTGACGTCAATAAGGTTTGAAATGAGTCTTGATCCTTCGAAGCTGGTGGTGCATGCTCATGGGTGACGGAAAAAAAGATTGCGAAGGAAGTTTTTTTTTTGTGTGTGTGTGTATCTCAATAACAAAAGCATACCGGAAACTAATGCTTGGTGATATGTAGTCTCTTCTTACTGGAAAAAATATGTATAAAAAAAAAAACAATAATCGGATTAAATTGAATGGATAGCAAAAGGTGCTTATATTCTTCACTAACAAGGAGGCAGGTAACTATTGCTTCGTAACATTTGGTCTTTCTTCTTCAAGGTGGGAAAAAAAATTGTACAAATAAAAATACGAATAAATAACCGGATGAAATTAAATAAAATAGGATGTTATTCCCTTTCTTTCTTTTCTTTTCCCCATTTTCTCTTCTTCGTTGCACTTCCTTTCCTTTTTCTTCCTTCCCTTCCTTTCTTTTATTTTCTTTATTCTATAGTTTTTTTAGGAATTTGAGAGCTAAGAAATTAATAAACGGATGAAATGAAGTAGAATGTTATGCAATTCCCTTTCTTCCTTCTCTTTTCCACTTTCCTTTCCCTTCTCTTCCTCTAGTCCCCTTTTTTTTATTTTCTTTATACTTTTTTTAGGAATTTGAATACTAAGAAATTAATAAACGGATAAATTAAATAGAATGTGATGTCTTTATCGTCCTCTTCTTCTCCTCTTTCCTTTCCTGCAATTCACTTCCTTTCCCTTCTCTTCCTCTCCTTCCCTTCCTTTATTTTCTTTATACTTTTGTTTTAGGATTTTGAGTGCTAAGAAATCCATAAACGAATGTAATGTCTTTCCTAATCTTCCTCTTCTTTCCCCTTTTACCTTCCCTTATTTTCACATCACTTAACCTCCCTTTCCTTACCTTCCTTTCCTTTACACTTTCTACTCTTTATACCTTTTCCACTTCCCTTCATTTCCCTTTCTTTCCTTCCCTTCCTTTCTTTATACTTTACACACTTTATGCTTCTTTCAGTGTTAAGTGATATAAAGGAGGAACATCGTGTATACACCAGACCTGCATAAGACTTCCAATGAATAAGAAAAACACGATGAGGAGATTCAGGGTGGCTGTTGTATTCGTAAAGCGAGTCACAAATTGGCCGGTATTATGACACTTTCGCTTCTCACATCACCTATTTCTAAAGGTCAAAGAGAGGTTCAATCGGGTTCTAATGAGTGTTTCTTTAGGTTCACGGTACAGAAGAAGGGTAAAACTACCACCAGGGTCATAAAACTACTCCTGGAAATGACCCGAGCTCCTACGAAGGCCTTGTCAAATCGGTGAACTTGGGCGACGAAATGTTTAAAAATACGACCCAAAGACAGAGAAACAAGGACAGAGTACAGCCGGGCACTCAGGGGGGCACGCATTGACTATGGACGAGGGACATGAATCGGGCAAGAGGTAGAAAAACCGAATCAAAGAAAAATAAAGCGGAAGCCATTCTTTTTCTCTTCGCCTTTGTTTATGGTGAAGCCGCTTGGGAATGAATAAAGAATGAATGGCAGTTCCCGAGAGAGTAGTATGCGAAAGTTTAATAATAGAAGGTTGTGAATGATGGATTAGGTTAGATGTGGAGCTACTTATTATGAAGGTGGAGAAGGTTTTGCATTATTAAAAGGGTAATAATCATGATGGGTTCGTGGTGTTGAATTTGTAATGCCGTTGAAAAGGAAGAGAAGTGGTGGTAGAAGAAGAAGAAAGAAGAAAAGAACAAGAATAACAAGAACAAGAGCAAGAACAAAAACAACACGAACAAGAAAAACAAGAAAAAACAGTTAAAAAAATCAAGAAAGAAGAAAAAAAAAAGACAGCATACATTAAAGACAAACAAAAGAATATCTCGTACTGGTCAAAGCAATAGCAAGAAGAATAAAAGAAAAAACACCTAACAAACACACATACAAAAAAAAAACTGATATACAAGAGAACCAGTAAGAGGTTCCATTAAGTAACGCAACCAGCCACCCACTCAACTATCCAACCAACCATATCATTCATAAGCAGGAGAGGGACGTCAGCGTTACCTGGAAGCGGTCGGAAAGTCGAGGCTTCTTCTTCTTCTTAGACACTTTCGCTTCTCACATTATCTATTGCTAAAGGTCAAAGAGGGGGTCAATCGGGTTCTAATGAGTGTTTCTACAGGTTCATGGTACAGAGGAAGGGTCACATTATCACCAAGGTCATAGAACTACTCCTGGAAATGCCCACAACTCCTACGAAAGCCTTGTCAAATTAGTGTTCTTGGGCGATGAAATGTCTTAAAATACGACGCTACGACGAGGCAAGAGTGTGTGTATATATACAGGCTGGCAGCAGACGGGATGAGGAACACGATGTCGATGATAAGTAACACATGTGGGAGAACGTCAGAGAAGGAGAAGGCGGCGAGGGAGGGAGGGACCACACAGCGACACAGAGAGAGAGAGAAATGTACAGCGCTGGAAGGTGATGTGACGAGGAGGAGGTGGGAAAGGAGGTGAATATAGCATGAGGTGCGCTGAGGTGAGAGGAGGCTTGGGGGAAGGAATGGAGAGGACGTGGGTGGTGGTGAAGTTATATATAGCGGGGAAATAGGAGATGAAGAGAGTAGATGTGATGGAAGGTATGGTATGAGATGCCTTGTTAGAAGTCTTATGGAAGGAAAGAAGAAGACGCAAGTAGTGGTGATGGAGGTTTATAAAGAGAGAAATAGGAGATGGATACAGGAAGAATGGTGAAGGAAATATAGCTTTGAGGTGACGGACAAAAATATGGACAGTGAACCAAACGTGTGTCTATGTGTTCAAACGTGATGTGACGGGAGAAACAGACGTGAGATGAGGCGTTTTGAGGTGAATTGAGGTGATAGTCATGTGCAAGGGAAGAAGCGACATACATAAGAGGTGAGGGAAGTACTAGTGACCGATGACCGTGAGGGAAAGTAACGGAAGGAAGGAAGACGCATTTGAACCATAAAAAAAATGTTTGTCCAGGTAATATGGCCATGAGGGAGGGAAGGAGAGATGGAGACATGAGTGCTGAAGGGATGCTGGTGACCGCTGATGCTGCAGAGGGTAAGAAGATGCGTTTGACCCAGAAAATGATGTTGATAAGATGTGGAAAGAAGATGAACACGAAGATGATGCTAGTACTGGATGTTGAGGGAAGAGAGGATGACGACGATGATGATGTGGTAAAAATGAAGATGGAAGAAGTGGCTATTGCGTTTGAACCTTAAAAAAGACGTTACGGAAATGAGGAAAGTGAAAGCTTGAAAGAGGATGATAATACTGAATGTTGAGGGAAGTGAAGACGACGATGATGATAGTAAAAGTGATGATAGAAGTAGATGATGCGTTTGACCGATATATAAAAGATGCAGCGCAGAAGAGGAGGGGAATAAAAAGGAAAATAATGCTAATACTAGATGTTGAGGGAAATGAAAATGAGGATGATGATGATAGTGATAAAAAATTAAAAGGATGACAGAAGTGGATGTTGACAGAAAGAAAGCAGACAAGATGGATACAAATAAAAGAAAAAAAATGGCAAAGATATGAAAAAAATCACTGCATGGATGAAGATAAAGGTGAAAAGGGTGATGACAGGGAATGGAAAATAAACGAATAGGTGAAAAAAAGGAAGCTTTAGAACATTTGAGGTATAATGAAGCAACTTGAGTGTTTACTGTACCTTTATAGTGTTAATTAACTTACACGCGTAATAAGATAAAGGGTTCTGGTTTATTTGATTGGAGTGGGTGGTATTATTATTGTCATTATTATTATTATTATTATTATTATTATTATTATTATTATTATTATTACTGCCACCATTATCATAACCTGCACTTTCGTTTTTCTTTTTTTCATCCATATTCTTCCACTTTCAAATCTTCTTCCATCACTCCATCCACTAACTTCTGAGTCTCCTTCCACTTAAAACTCCACTTGCTTTCATCCACTTACTCCATACCGTCTTCCGAAAAAAATAACTTATTCCCTCACTCTACCATATCACTACCTGAGCATAAATTAATCATCTCCTTCCTTTGCACAGTACCATATTATGCTCTCTCTCCTTTAAACTCCTCAAATTACACCTCCAACTCCTTCCTCTCCTCATCTTCCCCTAATTCCTTCCACCATTATTGCTCTCCTTCCTTCCTCACCTTCCACCTCTTCCTTTCCTCCATCTCCTCTCATCCACTTCTCGCCTCCACCTCCCGCCCTGATGGATGTGCCAAAGGAGAGTCGGATGAAGAGTCAAAACAGACGCATTCACAGGCAAACGTGTGGAAAATTAACATCTTGAGAAGGAGGAGGAGGAGGAGGAAACATGGAAACATGGAAATGCAGGCAACAGAAAGCCTATTGGCTCATTACGAGGTCGCCCGCTTGGGTGATTTAATCTGCTCGATCGCCACTTGGGGCTTGGTGAGCAGATGAAAGCACCTCGATATTGAGGAGCAGATGGAAGCCCCTCGTTATTCAGTTTACTCCCGACGCAGCGAAATGACGGTCGATTCTATATTTGAAGGAGTTGATGGTATTCGCATTCACTACTTCTGAGGGAAGATTGTTCCAGTGGCGGATGACTCGGTTTGAAAAGAAACTCCTTCCAATGTCTGTGTTACATCGACTCGACTGAATGGGTAAACCGTTATTTCTAGTTCTTGAGTTGGTTTGCAGTTCAAAGAATTTGGAGTAATCGACGTTATTGAACTTTTTTAGATACTTGAAGACTTGAATCATAGTATAATAGTAGTTTAGTATAATAGTAATAGTATAATAGTAATTTCTTCTCCTCCTTCTCCACTTCCTCCTCCTCTTCTTCCTTCTTTGGTATTGGTAGGAAGGTAGGCAGGTGTGTAAATTATATATGTAGTCTGTCAAACACACCTGGACGAGGCTAATCACTTACTCACTTACTCACTCACACACACTCACTCACTCTGAAGCTAGTCCACCAACACACACACTTATTCACGCCTTCAATATTCCGTTCACTCATACTAACTTACTTTCAAGCCTTATGTCCCTCTGACCCTCACTCACTTATTCTCACTCACTCACTCATCCACATACATATACTCAGTTACTCCCCCCTTGCTCCCTACTTTACTATTTCCTTTTCTACTTTACCTATTCACTCACACACGTATGAAAGTCACCCCTTCATTCACTTAACTCATCCACTCACACACGTACTCGTCACTCCTTTATTCCCTCATTTATTATTCACTCAACTCATTCACTCATTCATCCATTCACACACGTACTCAAGTCATGCACTCCTTCATTCGCTCATTCATTATTCACGCACGCACTCACTCACTCCCAAACATGACTTCGGGTTCCCAGAAGAATTCCCTCGTTGAAATGAATAACGTACACACTCTCATATCACATTCCAACTTGGCATATATTGTAACTGCATTGTACTGTGTGTGTGTGTGTGTGTGCTGTTATGAGTCTCTCTCTCTCTCTCTCTCTCTCTTACTCTCTTACTCTCTTACTCTCTTACTCTCTCACTCCCTCACTCCCACCTAACAGAAACTACCGAAATAAACGAGTATATACAATTTAAAAGACTGTCTAGGTGTATCTGCTGCTGTTCGGGTGTAAGAGGTACTCCCTGCGTCTTAATATTACCATTTTTTACACAGGTAGGTTCGCTTGAGGGCGCTTCAACATCAACAGGTATCATGGCCAAGTATGCTTCATTTCGGATATTTTCTTTTCTATTTTAATTTAATCTCTTCACACACATGTTTGGTTTAGCTAAGGAATATGAAGTGAAGTCAAAGGGAAAGGAATGGAAAGGAAGTTAAGCCAAAAGGGAAATGGATGGAAGAAAAAGGGAAATGAAAAGGAAGGGAGAGGCAAGGAAAATAGAGCTGTATAGAATGGAATGAAAAGGAAATGAAAGGAAGGAGTATGAGAAGGGAAAAAAGAGAAATGAAAGGGGTGAAAGTGTAGATTTTATTCAACTCTATTATTAACCTGAAAAGAAGAATTCCACTACAGCAAACGTTTCAAGTTCTGTACGGGTAGAAGATACTGTAAATGAGATTGACGGAGAAAAAAAATAAGAAATGATAAAGAAAAAGAGGAAAAAATAAACCCAAGGAAAAATATCATAGGTCTAACACACACACACACACACACACACACACACACACACACACACACACACACACACACACACACACACACACACACACACACACACACACACACACACACACACATATTTTCATTATACTTGCGTCCACCATTATCATTTTCCCATTTTTCCTGCTCTCAGTTTTTCCTTCCTTTCCTTTTCCTTTCTCTTTCCTTTTTCTTTCACCTCTTTTCACCTTCATTCATTCCTTTCCTTCCATTTTCATTTCCTCTCCTTTAGTTTTGTTTTGTATCCTTTTCTTTCCCTTCACTTCTCGTATTTTCCTCTCTCTTCTTTTACTTATTCCTTTCACTTAATTTCCATTCCATTCTATATCCCTCTATTTCCCTTGTTTTTCCCTTCCTTTTCATTTCCCTGCTCCTTTCCTTTCATTTCCCTTTTGGCTTCCCTTCCCTTCCCTTTCTCTTCCTTGACTTCACTTCATATGCCTCATCTAAACCAAATATGTGTGTGTGTGTGTGTGTGTGTGTGTGTGTGTGTGTAAGACAATGATAAAAAAATAAAGAACGCAGGAACAACAGAAGGAAAGAACGAAAGAAAGAAAGAACAAGAGAGAGAGAGAGAGAGAGAGAGAGAGAGAGAGAGAGAGAGAGAGAGAGAGAGAGAGAGAGAGAGAGAGAGAGAGAGAGAGAGAGAGAGAGAGAGAGAGAGAGAGAGAGAGAGAGAGAGAGAGAGAGAGAGAGAGAGAGAGAGAGAGAGAGAGAGAGAGAGAGAGAGAGAGAGAGAGAGAGAGAGAGAGAGAGAGAGAGAGAGAGAGAGAGAGAGAGAGAGAGAGAGAGAGAGAGAGAGAGAGAGAGAGAGAGAGAGAGAGAGAGAGAGAGAGAGAGAGAGAGAGTGAGAGAGAGAGAGAGAGAGAGAGAGAGAGAGAGAGAGAGAGAGAGAGAGAGAGAGAGGCAGCCTCACGAAATATTCACAAGGGTAAAACGAAACACTAGAAAGAGGAGGAGGAGGAGGAGGAGAAGGAGAAAGTTCGATGAGGAAAAGGGAAAGCAAGTCTAAGAGCAAGAAAAAAGAGGAAGAAGGAGAAGAAGAAGAAGAAGAAGAAGAAGAAGAAGAAGAAGAAGAAGAAGAAAAAGAGGAAAAGGAAGAGGAAAAGGAAGAGGAAGAGGAGGAGGAGGGGGCATGGAAACAGCTGAGAAGTGTCAGTTCAAATAAATGTTTCTCGCAGTTTCTTCGCCATATTAAACGCTTGACAAATTGCTTCTCTCTCTGTGTGTGTGTGTGTGTGTGTGTGTGTGTGTGTGTGTGTGTGTGAAAATAATTAGCATCCTCTCTATCTTGACTTAATTGGATGACTTGCTAATCAAATATCCAAATGATCATCTTTCTGACTCCTTGACTGACTGACTGACTGACTGTTTAACTGACTGATTGACTGAAGCAAGACTAACTGGTTGATGATTGACGGGTTTAATGATTAGGTTATCAAAATGACTGACTGACTGACTGACTGACTGTGTGACTGACTGACTTACTGATGCACTGCAATACTAAATGGTTGAGAGAAGGAGGTTCACACACTGAGTGACTGACTGTTTAACTGACTGACTGACTGAAGCAAGACTAACTGGTTGATGATTGACGGGTTTACTGACTAGTTTATCAAAATGACTGATTGACTGACTGACTGACTGACTGACTTACTGATGCATTGACCGACTCACTGCAATACTAGCTGGTTGAGAGAAGGAGGTTTACACACTGACTGACTGACTAGTTGAATGACTGCCTGACTGCCTAACTAGCTGACTGACTGAATGAATGAATAAACGACCGCCATTAAAGAGACAAAATTATTTCAAACTCGCACACAATCTCCAAACAGCAAAACAAAACAAAAAAAAAAAAAATCAATTAGCCAAACATTAAAACAGAGAGACGTGCTTGACCGACTGACCGACTGATTGACGAGCTGAATGATCGACTGACTGACCGACTGACTGATTACCTTTACCTTCAAAACCAATAAGACACTTGATTACTCGCAGACTCTTTTTCCACGATTAATTCTCTCCCGTTCTTTTGATGCTGCACTTTTTAATCAGCAAGTTTTATTTTTTTCTCTCTAAAACACACACACACACACACACACACACACACACACACACACACACACACACACACACACACAAATTGCAGCTGTACAGAAGGGAAGAAGACGAAGAACAGAAGGGCACGAGGGGAGGAGCGACAAGGGGAAGGAAGGATGAAAGGAAGGGAGTGGATGTCCCTCCTTCTTCCCCCTCCCATCTCCTCCCCTTCCTCCTCCCCTGGGGATGAGTTACTTAACGAGGGGACGACAAGGTGATTGGACCAGATAACAAATGGCCCCAGAAGGAGGAGGAGGAGGAGGAGGAGGAGGAGAAGGAGGAGGAGAAGGAGGAGGAGGAGGAGGAGGAGAAAGAGGAGGAAGAGGCGGAGGAGGAGGAGGAATGTACAGATGAACTAAGGGGACAAGTTAGCACACACACACACACACACACACACACACACACAGAGAGAGAGAGAGAGAGAGAGAGAGAGAGAGAGAGAGAGAGAGAGAGAGAGAGAGAGAGAGAGAGAGAGAGAGAGAGAGAGAGAGAGAGAGAGAGAGAGAGAGAGAGAGAGAGAGAGAGAGAGAGAGAGAGAGAGAGAGAGAGAGAGAGAGAGAGAGAGAGAGAGAGAGAGAGAGAGAGAGAGAGTGTATGAGAGAGACAGACCCTTCCCCCTGAGACTCCCTTCAATGCTGCTCTGAAGGGAAGAGAACAAAAAGACAATAAAAAAAAAACGCACACACTTTTTGGAGGAAGTGAACAGCTCGGAGGGAGGGAGGGAAGGAGAGAGGGGAGATAAGAAGGCCGAGGAAGGAAGGAAGGAAGGAAGGAAGGACAGATGGAGAGGAAACACAACGGAGGAAAGGGAAGTAGAGGGCTAATGGACTGGATGAAAGATGGATGAAAGCAGGTAGGGGAGAGAGAGAGAGAGAGAGAGAGAGAGAGAGAGAGAGAGAGAGAGAGAGAGAGAGAGAGAGAGAGAGAGAGAGAGAGAGAGAGAGAGAGAGAGAGAGAGAGAGAGAGAGAGAGAGAGAGAGAGAGAAATGCCTCCCAGACAGACGCTTATTCAAGATGTTACTGTCTTTTCAATATTTGGTTCACACACACACACACACACACACACACACACACACATGTACTAAGGCAACTTTTTTTTTCATCTATTTTACGTTTTTTCTTTCATCAACGGGACAAGAACCTCAGCACGAGTAGTAGTAGTAGTAGTAGTAGTAGTAGTAATAGTAGAAGTAGTAGTAGTAGTAGTAGTAGTACCAATGACGATAAAAAAATAATATTAATACTCTTCCTGTCACCAACTGTTTTAGCAGCGGTAATATTTTCGCGTTCTGTTAGCGGATCAAAATATGTGCTTTTTTTTACCTCCTCTGACGTCTATGTAATATTAATCTTGCGTCATCGGAGGGTTTAGCGATAAAGGTATTAACGCCAACATCAGTCAGCGCTGTCCATGTAACATTTACGATTGCGCTTGTCAGTCAGTACTCTTGCAATAATAACTTTTTCATAATTATATATTTAACAACTGTCTGTTTTTGTCTTTTTGTTTGGATGTATGTGTCTGTCTTTCTGTCTGTCCGTGTCTGTTTATCTGTTCGTGTGTGTGTGTGTGTGTGTGTGTGTGTGTGTGTGTGTTTGCCTACCGGTCTGTGTGTCTGTCTCTCTATCTGTCTGTCTGTCTGTTTGTCATGACCATTAGTACCCTCATCTCTTTCTCTCTCATCTCAACTTTTGTCAAATTTAATTACTTTTCCTTCGTCTTTTTGGTATTAAGGCTTTCATGTCACTTTTGCTATAATAATGATGATAATAATGAGTCTTTGTGTGTGTGTGTGTGTGTGTGTGTGTGTGTGTGTGTGTGTGTGTGTGTGTGTGTGTGTGTGTGTGTGTGTGTGTGTGTGTGTGTGTGTAAAAGACAGAATAATTGTTTTTTTTCTTCATTTTTATTCATTCGTTCTCAGCTGCCAATTCCTCTTTTTTTCTTTTTTTTCTTTCAGTGTTGACAAGTTGACTGACATGAAATTCTCACTGTCATCAGCCGCTGTTTTTTTTTTTTTTTTTTTTTTTTTTTTGTTTGTTTCTATTGTACCTTTAAAAATAATAATGTGTGTCATTTGTGTGTGTGTGTGTGTGTGTGTGTGTGTGTGTGTGTGTGTGTGTGTGTGTGTGTGTGTTGCAACCATCTTTTTAATTTCTTATCTCTCTCGTCTCATCCTTCCTTCACCATCCCTCCTTTCCCTCCCTCCCTCCTTACCTCCTCTTCCTCTTTCTTTATGGCTGTCTGTCCCTCGGTCCCTCCCTCCTTCCCTCCTTTCCTCCACTTGACACGCGAGCAACACAAAGGAAAGTCAACACTCCACTACAACACAGGACGAGGCCAAGGAACACTCCCCCCTACTCCATTTACTCAACCACCTCCTCCTCCACCTCCTACTCCACCTTTCCACTCTTCCATCTTTCCTTACCTACTCCATTTCGATCTTCACTCCCTCCACCTTCTCTACTCATCTCCTCCTTTAGCTTTCTCTATTCCATTTACCCCACCTCGTCCTCCACCTCCTACTCCACTTCCAACTCCACCTTTCCACTCTTCCATCTTTCCTTACCTACTCCTTTCGATCTTCACTCCCTCCACCA
>NW_026111570.1:15000-70000 GCF_024679095.1 Eriocheir sinensis | reverse complement strand
AGCTGAAAGACGGAAATAAGAGACCTTTTCGAAGATTACCACGTAGAGTAAACGGGATCGTAGACTCCCAGGGGTAACTTAACTTGATTTCCATGGGCAGTAGGGGAGATAAACGCCTTCCAGGAAAAAAATAACTTGATTCCCACACACAGTAAACAACATAGAGAATTCCACAGATAATTTACTTGTCTTCAATGGGGACAGTAGGGGAGATAAACGCCTTCCACGAAAAAAAAAATAACGATTCCCACACACAGTAAACAACATAGAGAATTCCACAGATAATTTACTTGTCTTCAACGGGGACAGTAGACGAGATAAAAGCATTCTGGGAAAAAAATATATTCCCACGTACGGTAAACATGAAACATTAACTCCAGGAATAATCTACTTGTTTTCAATGGGGACAGTAGACGAGATAAAAGCTTTCTGGGAAAAAATATATATTCCCACGTACGGTAAACATGAAACATTAACTCAAGGAATAATCTACTTGTTTTCAATGGGGACAGTCGACGAGATAAAAAGACTTAAAAAAAAAAAAAAACATTACTTGATTCCCACGTGTAGTTACCATGATACAAGGATGCCACGGATAGTTTCAGACCAACGCTTCCTTCCTCCCGTCTTGAGAGTGAATGGATATAGGATAGGGTCTGAGAGGCGAGGTTTCCCATCATTATCTCATTACAAATAACAGTAGTCGGCTCACACACACACGAGGCCCTTCCGGCAACACACGATCACGTCCTCACGCAGGGTGGAGACGACACACACACACACACACACACACACACACGGAAAGAAGACTGAAAAGACTGAAAACAAACAACCAAACAGAGGCGGAGGCGTTGACAAGAACTCTGCACGAAAATGAAAGGAAAATAAGAAAGAGGGAAGAAAGAGAAATCAAATAGTGTGAGTAGTTGAGTGGGGAAAGAAAAAAAAACGAAAACATTAAAGAAAGGAAGAAAGGAGCGATCGAAAGAAAGTGAGATAGTAGAAAAAAATGAATAAAATAAAATAAACAACTAATATAAAAATACCACACAAGAACACAATAAACGAAAGACAAGAAAAATCAAAGGAAGATAAAGAAAGGAAGATATCTATAACCCCCTTCTAAACATTGTATATATAAGTGAGCAGTGAGTAGCGGGCTTTTTTTTTATTAATGTTTGCTTTTTGTGTGCCCTTGAACTGTCTCCTTTGCTGTAAAAAAAAAAAAAAAAAAACACCACACACAAAAATCATGAAGATAATAACACAATAGGGGGAGCAGAGAGAGAAGATTTCTAACTCCTTTCTTTGACCCGTCCGCTGTGATTGGTACGGATTTTGCCTTCACTAGTAACATATAGTCCCAGGTCTTTCTCTGCCTCTGTGGTGGATAGTGGAGTGTTTTCCATGTGGTATTGGTAAGCTGGATATCCCCTCCCAAGGTGCAGAACTTTACAGTTTTCTTCATTGAATTGTAGCAGCCACTTTTCGCTCCACTCCTGTAGCTTGGTGATGTCTTCTGGTAGGAAACACGCAGCCAAGGGGTTAATACCAAAACACATATACTCGTATACACACACAAAACGAACTCAAGATACAAATACCGTTCAAAACCTTACCAAACGATCCTTATGAAGAAAATAATATTGTATATGAGAGAAAACGAAGGAGATATCGAAGAAGAAAACAACCGAACAAATATTTTCCTCTAAACTTCTTGTTCCTTCCTTTTTCTCTCTCAGTCTTTTTCTCTTTTCCTCTCTTCCTTCCTCTCTGTCCGTCCCTCTTGCCCTGGAAACCCTCACATCTTACATTCTACCTCCCTCCCTCCCCTGCCCCCTCTCGTCCCCCAGCATTCACCCCTGCCCCCCTCTTGCTCCCCAGTGTTCTCCCTCACCCCCCTTCCCTCATGGTCATCCTCCCCGCCCTCCTTCGTCCTCTTGTGCCCCCATCAATTATTAAACTTCTCTGCACATGAGGGACTTGCGTGAACGAAGACGAGGAGGAGGAGGAGGAGGAGGAGGAGGAGGAGGAGGAAAAAAGAAGAGAAAGAAAGGTCGAGGAGAGGTAAAAAGGAGAGAAATGTAACAAGAACAAGGACAAGAAACAAGGAGACAGGGAAAGACGTGGATGAAAAGAGAGAAGGAACGAGAACGCGGTCGATGGAAAAGGAAGACCAAGAGTAAAGAAGGATGACGACGAGGAGAACTACAAGAGATGATAAAGAAGAAAGTATAAACAAAGAAGGATGACGACGAGGAGAACTACAAGAGATGGTAAAGAAGAAAGAATAAACAAAGAAGGATGACGACGAGGAGAGCTACAAGAGATGATAAAGAAGAAAGTATAAACAAAGTATGATGATGACGAGAACTATAAGAGACATGATAAAGAAGAATGTAAAGTAAAAGCAGACAGAGATGCGATGCGATGCGATAAATAAAAAAAATAAAAAACAAGAGGATGAAGAAGAGGAACAGACAGAAGACAAACACGAAGAAACAAAGAGAATAGGAACTGAGAACTAGGCACACACACACACACACACACACACACACACACACACACACACACACACACACACACACACACACACACACAAACAAACAAACAAACAAACAAACAAACAAACAAATAAAAGATGAAAGAAAGGATTTAAGAAAAGAGCGAAGACTTCTAAGACAGACAGACAAAGAAGAAAATCACACGAAGAAGAGAAGGAAGAGGAGAGAAATCAGAGAACACAAAAGGAAAGAAGATGAAGGCAAGACTGAATACCAAAGGAAACAATCGGTAAAAGAGAAAGAAAGGATTAAAGAGGAAGAGATAAAGAGGAGGAAGAAGAAGAAGAAGATAAGGAGGCGGAGGCGTTCCAATAAATATACTCCTTTTTCTTTCCTTCCTTCCCTCCTTCCAGCCACGTCAATAAACAAATAAAAAGAGAAGACGTTGGTGGGAAAATCTCAAAGTCTTGTCGCTTGATGTGGATATGAACACTGAATTATGGAAAGGTAACGCACTCTCTCTCTCTCTCTCTCTCTCTCTCTCTCTCTCTCTCTCTCGCTAATTTCCTAAAGATAGAATGGATGGACGCCGGGGAAAAGGGAATATCTTAGAATCTTAAAAAGTAGAAAATATTACATCGCGTCGACAATAGCGGGGAGAGAGGTTGAGGAGGAGGAGGAGGAGGAGGAGGAGGAGGAGGAGGAGGAGGAGGAGGAGGAGGAAGGAGGAGGAGTCTTATCAGGAGAATATACGAGATCACATACCAAGCTTGTCCGCATTCTTACGCCTATTTTTTTTTTCTTCTTTCGAGTTAAAAAAAAATACTCATGAAGGCGAATCTTATCAAGGCAACATGAGGAGGTAAAACCCTTCCTCTTCCTCTTCCTCTTCTTCCTCCTCCTCCTTCGTCTCACCCTAATTTTTCTACCATTATCCTCACCTAATTTCTCTTCATCATGCTTTTTTTTCCATCCTCCTAAAGCCCTACTTATCTTTTTTTCCCTCCCCCTCCCCCTCCTCCTCCTCCTCCTCCTCCTCCTCCGGTACTCATTCCAAGGCCAATCCGATGCCCCATATTTTTTTTTTTCGATTTTTGCAGTAAATTTTGAACTGTTTTGACAATTCACGTGGTGGCGGTGGTGGTGGTGGTCAGGTGGGTCTCTGGGGTTAACTGGCCAATCAACGAGCCTGAAGGAAAGGGCTTCAATACACCGCCAACCAATCACAGCCAAGAAAAAAGAAACTACAATGGGAAATGGAAAAGACAAAACTAAATTCGAGAGCGAGCGGAAGAGAAGTGAAAGGGAAGGGAAGTCGGGGCGGAAGAGGAACAGGAACAGGAGGAGGAGGAGGAAGAATATGAAGAAGAGGAAGAAGAGAAAGTGAAGAGGAGATGAAGAGAAAATAAGAGAACGAAGACTATGAAGAGGAGGAGAAGGAGAAGAATGATATGGAGAACGTGAACGAAAGAGAGAGAGAGAGAGAGAGAGAGAGAGAGAGAGAGAGAGAGAGAGAGAGAGAGAGAGAGAGAGAGAGAGAGAGAGAGAGAGAGAGAGAGAGAGAGAGAGAGAGAGAGAGAGAGAGAGACAGAGAGAGAGAGACAGAGGAGGAGAGAGGAGAGAGAGGAGGAGAGGAGAAGAGAAGAGAAGAGAAGAGAAGAGAAGAGAAGAGAAGAGAAGAGAAGAGAAGAGAAGAGAAAAGAAGAGAAAGAAGAGAAGAAAAGAAAAGAAAAGAGAAGAGGAGAAGAAAAAAAGAGAAGAAAGGAGAAGAGAAGAGAAGAGAGGGAAACAAGTGAAAGTCGACGAATTCTTGTTTACTTCTTTTTTTTTTGTTGTTCTTTGTTTTTTTATCACTTTCTTCTAGTTGTTGTTTATAATGATGATAATGATGATGATGACAATGATGTTACTTATGTTGTTATTGGTGTTATTTTTCGTTTCTGACGCTGATTCGCTTCTTGACTGATGATAGTAATAACGATGACGATGACAATGACGATGTTAGCTATGTTGTTGTTACTGTCACTGTTGCTATTTTTTTCATTGTTGTTTACTGTTTGTTGTTGTTTATGCTGCTGCTGGTGGCCTTGTTTACTGCGCCCGTTGTTTGTTCCGTCCGCACAAAACAACATGAAGGTCACGTTATAAAAGTTCTCATTATTCGCTCATGCTCATGCTCGGCCATTGTCGGTTCGTTGGCAATTATTATGCACGACTCACCGGCTTTTTTTTCATTACTTACTATATAGTGGTGGTTAGTGCAACGTAAGCCAAAATGTATGTATAACAAGAGAAGTGGTTATAACAGAAGTAATGGTGGTGGTGGTAGTGTTAGTGGTGATGGTGGTAGTGGTAGTAGTGGTGGTGGTGATGGTAGTGGTAGTAGTAGTAATAGTAGAAGTAGTAGTAGTAGTAGTAGTAGTAGTAGTAGTAGTAGTAGTAGTAGTAGTAATGATAATAACAACAGCATACTAATAATAATAATAATCTCTCAAAAAAATATCAGTTCCTCAAGCCCAATCAACCAAGGTACCGTATTTAAAAGTCGTTCCTTGCTCGCTGGAAATCATTACTGGAACCTTGGCCAAAGAGCGTATGAAAAAAAAAACACTCGTGGATAAAAAGAGATACAATGCAAGTCAAACAAACAAATACACACAAGAGAGGCGATCTAATCCTTTGTGCAAGATCAGGAACAAACGCAACCTGCTCTGAAATGTAATCCGTGAAGAGAGAGAGAGAGAACAAGATTGCGACCTATCTTTACCAGGAAATGGCGTGAAAAATAACTCTGCGATAATTGTAAAGACTTCAGTTTTCCGGCGACTCAAGGGGGAATCAATCCGTCTATAATATTCTTCCAAAATAAAGGAAAACAAGTAGTCGGTGTTATTCGGGAAATGTTGTTAGCTAAAGTTAAGAGTGGTAGAGGTTATAGCATTTTTTTTTCCTTTTTGTTAGTGGTGGTGATGGTGGTGGTAGTAGTGGTGGTGGTGGTGGTGGTGGTCATGATAATTGTTTTCATGGCAGTGGAAGTGGTGATGGATGTGGAGGTGGTGGAGGTGGTAGCATTGGTGGTGGTCGTCATGGTGGTGGTGCTGTAGGTGCTTGTGGTGGTAGCATTAGTGGTGGTCGTGATGATGGAGGTGATGGCAGTGGTGTTGGTGGTGGTGGAGGTGGTGGTGTTGGTAGCATTGGTGGTGGTCATGATAATGGTGGTGATGGCAGTGTTGGTGGTGGTGGAGGTGGTGGTGTTGGTAGCATTGGTGGTGGTCATGATAATGGTGATGATGGCAGTGGTGGTGGTGGTGGAGGTGGTGGTGTTGGTATAATTGGTGGTGGTTATGATAATAGTGGTGATGGCAGTGGTGGCGTTTGTGTTGATGTCGGTGGTGGTCGCAGTGGTCGTGGTGATGGTAGTGGTGGTGTTTGTGTCGGTGCTGGTGGTGGCCGTAGTGGTTGTGGTGATGATCAACTATCCACATCACAAATCGAAATGACAAATCATGATCGCACACCAAACAATGGAACGTAAAAAAAAAATAGTGTTGAAGTTATTAGTACCGATACCACGATTGTTTCCCCCTGACGCTCCACCCGGCACACAATCGCTCGTAATATCGGCATGAGTGGAATGTTCGGCACGTGCTTAAATCTGCAAAATAAATCTATGGCGTCCTGAAAACTGGTTCTGTACTGCGTCCCAAACAGACAAATTATCTTTTTCATTTAGGGACAATATTGAACTTTTTTTTCGGGACCATTATTGGACTCTGGATAAATGACAAAAAAGTGTATTCTGTTCCACTCTACTCGTTGTCTCTTCTACTTCAATCTCCACGCCACTCTACTCCTCACTACTCTGGAGCAAATCTATGGTGTCCTGAAAACCGTCCTGTACTGCGTGGCCCAAACAAATTAGCTTTTATTTCGGGGCCAATATTGGATTCTGGACGGCTAACAAAACGCTGTACTGTCATCTGCTCAATTCCATTTTAATATCCACTCCACTAGTACTACACTGCCTACTCTAGATACTCAACTGTTTCTCTACAATATCTTTCTCTACTTCGTTAATCTCCTCTTCACTTTTAACTACTTTAGACACTCCACTGTTGACCTATACTATCGCTCTCTAGCCTGTACTCTAATCTGCTGTATTCTACTTAAGTCTCCCCTCCACTACTACTGTTGTATCGAGGCACCTCTCCACCCGAAACTGATCTCTCTCTTTTGGCCACTCATCTTTACACTCTTTAATAGGGGCAATGATTAGCGGGCTTTTTTTTCCTCACTTTTTTTTTCCTTGAGCTGCTTCCTTTACTCCAAAAAAAAAAAACTACTCTTAATTGCTCTACGAATTTCCCTTTACTGTTACTCCTTTCTCTACCTAACTAACCTTCACTCTACTCTTACCACCTATTCGATACACTCCACTTCATTGTTCCTTGCACTCTCACGAAAGACTAGGAAATAAATAAAAGAAAGGAAAATGAGACGATATTTACCACACACACACACACACACACACACACACACACACACACACACACAATACATAAAACGTTACAATCCTTAAATTAACTGTCTTTATAATCGAGATATTTTTTAATGCAGAAAACAAAGGAATATCAGCTCCCCGGCAACACTTCACCCATCCGCCGCCTGCCAGCTTCATGTTAAGGGACCGTCACACACACACACACACACACACACACACACACACACACACATCACACCCCAACCACACCGCCCCTCTCAACACAGAAAAATTAACGAAGACAAGTATCGCCCATGAAGGCTATTCTCATGCATGGAAGGATTTACAGGAAGACGAGGGAGCCCAGAGCCGAAAAGAAAGAAAATTACATAGGCACGATGTAGAAACTGAAATATAAACTCCTATTTTTATAACAGTTATGGCCAATTTCTGTATCAATTCAAAGTAAAATGAAATCGGACGAAAGAAAATGGGAGAAGGGGCCCGCAGCGTTGCCAAATTGTCGTACTCTGAACATTGCATTTATCATTTTTAGGCTCCAAGACTGTCGTAACCGCACAAATAACGATAAAAAATCAAATTTATCGTTAAAACTGTTAAATATTGATGCTTTTTTTTCTTTTTTTGCTAGAGCTATCGGTCACAAACTACGAAAATCCAATGCGATGAGAACGATACTTTGGCAACGCTGGAAGGGGGTCAAAGCTAATGCAGTATAGAGGGCAGCACTGTTCTTGTGTTCCCTGCCAGCACCGTTGCCAGATTGTCGTACTCAGAGCATAGTATTTACCGGTTTCTGACGCCTAACTATTGCCAAGAAACATCAGGAATTAACTATTTTAACGATAATTATCAGTGAATCTCCTTATTTAGGTCCACGAGACAGTTTTTGGGTCGGAAGTCGGTAAATATGAGAGGCTGAGTAAGACAATCTGGCAATGTTGCATACCAGCGACTTAAAGGGCTAGAGAGCGGCCTATAAGTGCGGTAAGTCGGTGCTGCTCTCTACTCAGATAACGCTCGAAAGCTCCCTCATTATCAACGTAACTCAGCTTGAATTTCACACACACACACACACACACACACACACACACATACACACACATAAACAAACAAACGGAATCGCGAAAGCTCTTCAAATTTCCCTTCCCTGGTGCTACCCTCTACCCAGATAACGCTCGAAAGTTCCCTCCTTATCAACGTATCTCAGCTTGAACTTCACACACAAACACATACAAACGAAATCGCGAAAGCTCTTCAAATTTCCCTCCCCTGTGGACCTCCGGTGAGCCCCTAAATTTGGTGAACCTTTGCTCCGAAAATGTTTGCTTGAGTACGAGAATATAAAAATGTTTGAGGATACCCCGTGAAGGAAAATTAACGAGGTAAGGTCTTCCGACGATTTAGAGGTCTGTTCTTCACCCTAGATTGCCTATACTTAGCATAAAATGTGACAAAGACGAACTGTTACCTTAACTCTACTCCTGAGGCCTTAGTTTTCTTTATTATGCAGTAAAGGAAGTAGCTCAAGGGTAAAAATATTAAGAAATCGAAAAACAGAAAGGCCGCCAAGTGTTGCTCCCGTAAGATAAATTTGAGTTTCCCGAAAGGTATTGGGAAAGACGTCACTTGGCCTTAACTCTACTCCTGACGCCTAAATTTTCTTTATTATGCAGTAAAGGAAGTAGCTCAAGGGTAAAAATATAAAGCAATAAAAAAATAGCAGAAAGGCCGCCAAGTGTTGCTCCCGTAAGATAGATTTAGAGAGAGAATCAATGTCGGTCTCTGCCTTTTACATATAATCAGATAATATAATTTGTCTCCAGTTAGCATCCCAACAAGATACTCACAGTTCTCCTTTATGTTTAGTCGAAATATAAATTGCAGCTTTTTTATTTTTATTTGTTGCAGTCCACGGAGTTTATTCACAATTTTTCCTTTTCCATTATTTCAAGTTTGGGGTCTGCTAATTTTCCTGAAGTCTCTAACACCATCATGTAATTATTCAAGGCCTTCCTTTGCGCGCCAATTAACCTCCGGCATCACTAATGGGACTTGGACTGCGGTTTTACGAACTAC
Source organism: Eriocheir sinensis (assembly GCF_024679095.1). NCBI lineage: Eukaryota > Metazoa > Arthropoda > Malacostraca > Decapoda > Varunidae > Eriocheir > Eriocheir sinensis. Next base: position 60,916 of record NW_026111570.1, on the reverse strand, counting down.
ACACTCGCAATAATTATTCAGCAACTTCGCTGAAATCCTACTCTATTTTTCCTTTACCAAGATCAATACTCTCGCATTTTTTATTTACATCGAGAAAATAAAGTCTGCGCTCACATCAACCAGTCAGCCAGTCAGTCAGTCAGTCATTCGGTCGACAATTTGATGTCTCCCAGCAACCAGTTTACGTTAGTTTTTTGCTTTACTGAAATCGTTGTTATCACTTTTTCTTTACATCGAGAAAATAGTTTGCAGCCACACCAGTCAGTCAACCAGTTAGTCAGTCATTCCGTTGATAATTTCATGATTCCCAGCAACCAGTTTACTTAATTTTTTTTACGGCAAAGGAGATAACTTAAAGTGCAAATACAACAACAACAACAAAAAATCCTTCCATCTTTTGACACCGAGAAAATAAGTCTGCACTCAGGTCCGTCATTTAGTCAGTCAGTCGATAATTTAAGGATTCCTAGTCCCAATCTATTTTAGTCCTTGTTTAATTAGGGTCTTTACATTTTTATTTTCTTTAACATCGATAAAGTAAAGCACGACAGTCAATCAGTCCGTCGATGATTTGATGTTCCCAGCAATCCGTTCACCTTCATTTCTCTTGTAACCTAACGACCCACACCCAATTCCTCCTCCTTCCTCCGCGCTAACCTCTTTCCTTACCTCGCCTCACTGCCTACCTGCCTGCCTGCCTACTACCTCCCTCCCTTCCTCCCTCTCCTCCTCTCTCCATCTTTTCCTTCCCCTCCTGCTGCTTGCAATTTACTTCTTAAGAGGCCAGATTGCTTTGCATCGCCCAATATCCTTACTTGCCTGCCTCTCTCTCTCGCTCTCGCTCTCTCTCTCTCTCTCTCTCTCTCTCTCTCTCTCTTTCATGAATTTCCCTCCTCATCATGGTACGTTCTCCCTATCCCATTCCTCCTGCCCTTCCTCATTCTCTCCCTCCCTCACCCCCCCCCCCCCCCAGCCCAGTGGAGTGGTGCAGGGAGGAAGTGAAGAAAGGCGAAGAGGTGGAAGAGCAGTAGACGAGGAAAGCCAACCGAATGCGAGTAATTAACGTGTTGTGGAAGGTGGAGGGAGATAGTAGGGGGGGGGGGGGGGAGGGTGACAAGCAAGGGTGTAGTAACTGTAGTTGGTCTCAAAGGAGGACTCGAACCGAAGAAAGTGAAATGCGTGGATGTGATTTGAAGGTGTTGATGACTTGACTGACTGACTGGAGGTGATGATGGGCTGAGAGGTGGTGGTGCTGACGTTGTTGTTAGTGGTGGTGGTGGTGTTGTTGTTGTTGTTGTTGTTGTTGTTGTTGTTGTTGTTGTTGTTGGTGGTGGTGGTGGTGGTGGTGGTGGTGTTGTTGGTGGTGGTAGTAGTGCTGTAAGACTTCTCACGACCCTACACTAAAAGGAAACAATTATTATCCTGTACATGACGTGTCTGATACGTGTCCTCTTCGTCCACGTTAGAAAGATCATTGAAACGGAAGGTAATAATAAAATAATAACGACACTTCCTCATTTTCGAATAATCTGTGAATGTTGATTTGTAAAAGGGATCCGATACTATATAGTTTACTTATACTTATCAGCTGTTTATATTTCATTTGAATAACTAATATATACTGTGCGCGCGTGTATGTGTGTGTGTGTGTGTGTGTGTGTGTGTGTGTGTGTGTGTGTGTGTGTGTGTGTGTGTGCGAAGATAATGACACAGGACAGTCCGTAAACAGATAAACGAGGAATGAAGAAATAATTTAATCAACAAATCCATTAATCTTGAGTAGCTTCCGGCCATTCTCCTCCTCCTCCTCCTCCTCCTCCTCCTCCCTCCCCTCCTCCTCCCCCCTCCCCTCCCCTGCCTTCCTTTCATCAGCCCTCCATAACCACCCCAGTTCTCCCTTTTTAGTACTCTCCCCTTTCTTTTTACACTCTCTCTCTCTCTCTCTCTCTCTCTTCCATCCTTTTCCCATTCATTCCGTCTTTTTTATCCCCTTTATCTTCTCTCCTCCACTTCCTACCTTTCCTTGGTAACTCCTCCTCTTCCTCTTCTCCACCCCCGCCACTTCTCTCCTCTTTTCCACCGCTCCACACTCACTTTCCACTTTCCTGGTTCACCTTTTCCTTCCCTTATCTTTTCCTCTTCTTGTCTGCCTTTGCTTTCTCAATTATTTCATTCACTTTCCTGTTCTACACTTCTCTTCCCATTTATTGATATTCCTTCCGTTACCTTCTCATTCCTTTCCTTTCCTTTACTTTCTTTTCCTTTCCTTATCTTCACTTCATCTTATCTTCCTTTCCCTTCCCTTCCCTTCCATTAGTTTGCGTTCCTTTGCTTAACCTTTCTTTCACAATCCTTATCCTCCTTTCATTTCCCTTCCCTTCCTTTCCCTTCCTGTGCCTTTCCCTTCCATTTATTTCCATTACCTTTCCTATCCTTCATTTTTCCTTCCCTTATCTTCTTTTCCCTTCCCTTCTTGTCTGTTTCCCTTCCCTTCTTTTCCCTTCCTTTTTCTTTCCTACTCTTCCCTTTCCTTGATTTGCCTCTCCTAGACTTCCCTTCCCTTCCCAATCTCTCTCCCTAATTCCTAGTAATATTCCCCTGTTCCTTGCCCATCATTACCTACCCAACCCTCCTCCTCCTCCTCCTTCACCCGCAGCTCACCAACAAGGTTAGTCACGCAGGAGGACCCACTATCGCGCCTCATTAGTCTGCGATGAGCCGACACAACTTTTATAATCTGGATGGAAGTATGAAGGAGGGGGGAGTGATTAAGGGAGGGGGTTGGATGGGTACGGGGGAGGTGAGGGAGTGATTAAGGGGAGGGGGGTCTGGGATGGGTCAGGTGGAGGGAGGAGGTGGGGAAAGGAGGTGGAGGGAGAGAGGAAGGGGGACGTATTGGATGGGTCAGTGAGGGAGGGGGAGGAGGGAGAGGAAAGGGGGATTGGTGGGGGCTAAGAGGAGGAGGAAGAGGAGGAAAATTAGGGGAAGGGGAAATTGTGGTAATTCATCCATGCTTACATAGTTTGTTTGATAATAGTAATGATGGTGATGATAATAATGACAAGATGAAAAAGAAGACTTAGAACACAAATGAAAATAATTAGAAAAGTAAAGAAACTCGGAAACAATCTAGCCATTATTGCAGGCTATAACACACACACACACACACACACACACACACACACACACACACACACACACACACACACACACACACACACACACACAGCTTCCCTAATTAACATAACAACAAATAAACAGACAAATGAATATATACGCACTCACTATTATGAACAAAATCAGAGACCAATACTTCGCTGAAATATACATCTCATACACACACACACACACACACACACACACACACACACACACACACACACACACACACCTCCAACCCTTTCACCCCCGACTCACTCACTCACCATAAAAGGCCGTCACCACATGTCATCCCACAAAACCTTCCAAACAATCCCTACTACACTTTAAAGGGAAGCACCGCACCAATAAATAAAAAAAAAAACATCACCACCACAACACCACCACCACCACTAAAAGACAAACAGGAAACAAGGAAGGAAGGAAAGAGGGAAACAAGGAAGTGAGAGCGGGTGGGCGGGCGAGGAAGGGAGGGAGGTGAACCTTGCCCGGGACATCCACGATTAACAGACTCAGTGACACGCGGATAACATGATTTGGGCGAGGCTGTCTAATGCACGGACAGACTTGGATGCCACATGATCTGACGGAGGCGCAGGGACGGGGAAAACACGAATAAATTGGGTGGTTGTTGTATAAGCGAGTGTATCCGGAGTGTATGTCTGTCTGTCTGGTGCTGTCACGTTCTGGCGGGAGCTGTAATTACTCGCTATCATGTATGCGGGTCAAAAGTCAGGGAGGTAGTGGTGGTACGGAGGGAGGGAAGGGGAGGGGGGAGGGAAGGGAGATGAGGGGTGGGGGAGGGGTGGAGAGAGGGTAAGGAAGAGGTAGAGGGAGGAGAGGGAAGGAGGAAGGGGGATGAGGAACAGGGAGAGGGTAGGAATGAGGTGGAGGAAGGGAGGGGGGTGGGAGAGTGAGTGGTAGGATGCTGGTGATGGTGATGATGATGATGATGATGATGATGATGATGATAATGATATAAAAGTAAAAGAAGTAAGGGAGAAAGAAGAATGGCACTAACAACAACAACAACAACAACAACAACAACAACAACAACAACAGACAGGATGAAACAATTATGAAAAGTGAAAAAGACTAAAATCATATAAAACAACAGCTTCTCTAGGCTTAAGGGATGGTAAAGGGAATGTGAGGAAAGGAGGGAAGGAAGGAAAGAGAAGGGAAGGGAGGCAGGAAAGGGTGTGGGAGCTTAAGGACAGGAAGGACTGGAAAGGGAAGGGAAGGGAAGGGAAGGGAAGGGAAGGGAAGGGGAGGAGAGAAGAAAGGAAGGGAAGGAGAAGAATAGAAGGAAAAGAATAGGAGGAAAGGAAAGGGGAGGGGAGGGAAAAGAAAGGAAGGAAAGGGAAGGGAAGGGAAGGGAAGGGAAGAGGAAGGGAAGGGAAGAGGAAGGGAAGGAAAAGGAAAAGAAGGAAAGGAAAGGGGAGGGTAAGGAAAGGAAGGAAAGGGAAGGGAAGGGAAGGGAAGGGAAGAGGAAGGGAAGGGAAAGGAAGGAGAGGGATGGGAAGGGAAGAAGGGAAAGGAAAAGGGAGGGAAAGGAAAGAAGAAGGAAAGGGAAGGGAAGGGAAGAGGAAGGGAAGGGAAGAGGAAGGGAAGGGAAGGGAAGGGAAGAGGAAGGGAAGGGAAAGGAAAAGAAGAAGGAAAGGAAGGAGAGGAGACAAGAAGGGAAACGAAGGAGAGAAGAAGGGAAGGGAGGAAGAGCTGAAGGAAAGGGATGGGAAAGGAAAGGAAAGGAAGGGAAGGGAAGGGAAATGAAGGGAAGGAAAGGAAGGAAAGGGAAAGGAAGGAGAGGGAACTGAAAGGAAGGAAAAGGGATGTGAAGGGAAAAAGGGAAGGGAAGGGAAGGAAAGGGAAGGGAAATGAAGGGAAGGAAATGAAGGGAAGGGAAAGGAAGGAAAGGGAAAGGAAGGAGAGGGAAAGGAAGGAGAGGGAAGGGAAAGGAAGGAAAAGGGATGTGAAGGGAAAAAGGGAAGGGAAGGGAAGGGAAGGAAAGGGAAAAGCGTGGGAGTCAAAGGAGAAGATTTAGACCATTTCACCAAAAGCCACAAACGAGCTGCTTCTTCGCTGCCAGGAATGGGATTTTCTCTCTCTCTCTCTCTCTCATTAGTTTAGATCCTGGGGGTACGCCTATAATATTTGCCCCCCCCCCCCACACACACACACACAAACACACAAACAAGGAAAAGGGCAAAATAAATAGAATATGCAATAAAAATAATAATAAATAAACAAACAAAACAACTTAATAAGCTTTGGCCCTGAACAGAATCTCTTTGTCGGCGGCGGCGCGCGGAACTACACAGGCTCAAACATTATACCGCCAAATTCTTAAGCATTCCCGCGGCCAAGCACACATATCTTTTTGACAAGGCTTTCGTGGGAGTTGTGGGCGTTTTCAGGACTAGTTTCATGATACTGGTGGTAGTCTGATCGTTCTTCTGTACCATGAACCTAAATAAACACTCATATGGACCTGATTCATCTCTTTTTGGCCTTTGAAAATAGTTGATGTTAGGGATGGAAGCGTCTAAGGAAACGGACCTTCCTCTCGGCCAGGCAGCAAACAAAAAAAGAGTAATCAGTCACGTCATCACTAACATGCCTCATTAACGATATTACCAGATAAATGTTTAAAGCAAATAAAAAAAAGGAATCGATACAGAAACAAAATTAACACAATCATGCAATCAACCTGATATAACTATTAATACTACGCGGATGTATTTATAAGTACTACGTTACACTCGCGTTTTCAGGCTTATATGGCGAGCTTATAGCGATCAATATAGAAAACACCAAAAAGTACTGTCAAAATGCACATAAAGATAAACAAAAACAACTGCTTACTTTTTTCCGCACTGTCTACGTTAACAAAAACAAATCTCAACAACTATCAAACTATAAAAAAAACTACCAAAAACAAACATTAACCACTATAATCACTAAGAAAAGAACGGACACTTGCACCTAAACCATAATAAACACAAAGAAACAAAAAAAGCGACCTTATAACGTGAACCCTTTGCCATTTACTTAACCGATTAAACTTGCACCAAAACCCGCGATGTCTATTCCCTCGGATGTTCGATTCTTTGGGATATCGGCTTGGTCTGTCTGTCAGCGTGGAGCACATTTAACACCACAAGCGCAAGGAAAGGTCTCAAGCCTGTATTTTTCAACGTATCGGCGCTCTCAATTCGCCTGTTTGAAAATATTATCGTAGAAGTTCAGGGATTTTATGGACTGTTGTGTGATATTACTGACAACTCTACACGACATTCACACCACGAACGGGGAATAACAGCCATGAAAACTCGATTAATCTTCTCTGTGGCCTTGGAAAATAGTCGTAATGGGAGTCTGACATGCTTAAGTACCTCCCTCTGCTCATACTAAACTAGGCAACTACGACGGAGATGAGAAGTGTGACAAGAGATGCATTTACCGAGTTCTATTTTGATTAATATAGATAATGAAAACTCTACCTCATTTTTTTTGTGTGTGTCTGCATGTGTGTGTATGTTTGGGTCTGTGTAGATAGTGAGGGAGAGAGGGAGGAAGGGGAAGGCAGAAGAGGGGTGCGAAGAGGGTGGGGAAAAGGAGGGAGGGAGGGGGAGGGAGAAGAGGAGCACGCAGCCTGTCACAAGTACACCTGACAACCTCACCTGTGCAGCATCCATTCACCTCCCACCTGCATGCCTCCTCCGTCACTCACCTGAAATAAAGAGACATTCAATTAGCCACACGCGAGTTAAATTATTAAAAAAACACGTAGGTAATAAGCAGCGGAAACACACCTGCATGCATTCACCCCACACCTGCATGTATTCACTTTCCGGCTCCTTCGTCACTCACCTGAGATAAAGAGACATTCAGTTAACCACACGCGAGTCAAATGAAAAAGAAAAAAAAAACGTTGGTAATGAAAAAGACTTCGAGATATAATTGGAGAACCGGAAGCCATTTAACATAATATATACTACCTACAAAAGTCGCCTAAAACCACAAGAATATGTATACTTCATGTTATTTTCATCCTTAATTTTTAAATATACATCATAATGCGGGTTTTTTGTTGTTGTTGTTGCTTTTTTTTTCCTTGAACTGTTTCCCTTGCTATAAAAAAGTATAATACGTATGTTTGTGAAAAGTTAATCGGGTACAGTATAGAGAAACTGTATATCTATTTATCTATCTGTCAATTTGTAAATCTTGTTTTGGATCACGAAACGATTGCTCAGGTTAGAATACACGACTTAAACTACCTGTATATCTTCTCTTTTTCATAAACCCTATTCTCTCTCTCTCTCTCTCTCTCTCTCTCTCTCTCTCTCTCTCTCTCTCTCTCTCTCTCTCTCTCTCTCTCTCTCTCTCTCTCTCTCTCTCTCTCTCTCTCTACCCTCTTTCTCTCTCTTCTTCTCTCTCTCTTCTCTCTTTCAACTCTCTTTTTACTCTCTCTCTACTCTCTCTTTCTACTCTCTCTCTCTCTCTCTCTCTCTCTCTCTATCTCTCTCTCTCTCTCTCTCTCCATCTCTTTCTCTCTCCTTCCATCTCTTTCTCTCTCCTTCCATCTCTTTCTCTCCCTTTCCATCTCTCTCCCTCCCTTTCATCTCTCTCCCTCCCCTTCCCTCTCTCTCCCTTCCCTTCCCTCTCCCTCTCTCTCATTTCCCCGTCCTTGCCGTCTCACCTGCCTGCATGCTTCGATCGCTCTCCTCTTTGCTAAACTTCGCTACTTCGGGTCGGCTCAGATTAATTTCATGGCTAATACCCGACCCCCTTCCGGCAAGCGATCCCCACTTGGAGGCATTATCCCCAACGATCACCAATCACACGCCTCGGAAGGGACATGAGGAAGATGGAGAGCCCGTATCCAATGAACTGAACGGGGGAAGGAAGGGAGAGGGGAGGAGGTTGGTGAGGTATTGCAAGAGAAATAATGAGAGATATAGGGACAGATACGGAGATAGTTACATAGATAGAGATGATAACTAGATAGATATAGACATTATACAGAGAGACAGATAGATATAGATAGATAGGTAGATAGAGGGAGAGAGAAAGACAAAGACATAGAGAGAAAGAAAAAGAAAGTACAAGAAGAGCACAAATACAGCTTCCGAAGTCATCATAAACTAAGAGGCTCAAGTTCTAAGTGGTAACCGAATACACACACACACACACACACACACACACACACACTTCACTTTGGCTTCATGTTTCTGTTTGTATCTTTCAAAATCTCTTTCTACCTCTCTGTCTACCTGTCAATCGCCCTACCTGAATGCTCTCTCTCTCTCTCTCTCTCTCTCTCTCTCTCTCTCTCTCTCTCTCTCTCTCTTTCCCAGCCACGCCCTCTCACACGCCCACACACGCCCTAACAAAACCAATTACTGCTACCCTTTGTGTTTTTTTACGGAAGAGCTTGAGAGTGGGAGGAATGGCGAGAGAGAGAGAGAGAGAGAGAGAGAGAGAGAGAGAGAGAGAGAGAGAGAGAGAGAGAGAGAGAGAGAGAGAGAGAGAGAGAGAGAGAGAGAGAAGAGGGGGGGATAAAGATTCAGGTTCCCTTGAATTAGATAACTTTTGCGCCTTGTAACATTTCGTTTCTGCCAAGCCGCCAAGAGGTCTTTTATTTCCTCTCTCTCTCTCTCTCTCTCTCTCTCTCTCTCTCTCTCTCTCTCTCTCTCTCTCTCTCTCTCTCTCTCTCTCTCTCTCTCCTTTCGTTTTCTATGGGTATTGTTCTCTGAGATTCCTTTTATTCCTCCCGTTTCTTATCTTGTTATTTACCTCCTGCTCCTCCTCCTCCTCCTCCTCCTTCATGCATGCTCGTGTTCGTTTCTCGTGTTCGTTTCATGCAGAGAGAGAGAGAGAGAGAAGAGAGAGAGAGAGAGAGAGAGAGAGAGATAGAGAGAGAGAGAGAGAGAGAGAGAGAGAGAGAGAGAGAGAGAGAGAGAGAGAGAGAGAGGGGGAACAAGACAGTTTCATATCGAGTGGAAAGTAACACACACACACACACACACACACACACACACACACACACACACACACACACATGTACGATTTCACGGTTGGACAAACAGCAAAAAGTAACATGGATAGACTGACTGATGGGAAGGGAAAGCAACGGAAAGAACTCATAAGCAATCACCGATGTTGTTGCTCCTGTCGTTTTTTGTTTTCCTGATTCATCAAACACCGGAACAGATGGCGGTGGAGATGATGACGATGATGATGATGATGAAAATGACAATGGTGGATATGATGGCACTGGTGATGGTAATACTGGTCATAATGATGATGATGATGGTGATGAAAATGGAAACAATATGAAAATGATGATGATGACAAGGTGGAGGAACAGGAGAATGTTGCTGATGATAATTGTACAAATAAACAACAAACCCAGAGTAGTAATTACAACAACAACAACAGCAAAAACAAGGCGAACAAACAAAACAACCTCAACCAAACCGAACCATCACAACACCAACCACCAAACAAACACTCCACTTTCAACCAAACCACAACCACAGCCACATCCATCCAACCATCCATCGACCCACCCATTTACCTGTCACTTAATTACTCACGCTTACCTGGGCAGCGTGTACAGGTAACTCGCTGATGAAGCACACGATACTCTCATCAAAAGACGTGTATGCTTTGACCGAGCTGAAGGGAGGGAAAAAAGGGAATAGGAGTGTTGATGGGAGAGGAGGAGGAGGAGGAGGAGGAGGAGGAGGGAAAGAGAAAGGAGGGAGAGAGCTAGCTAACGGAGAGTGAAAGAGTAATGAAGGGGAATAACAGGGCAAAATGGATAAAGGGAAAGGTAAGGGAAGAGAGGGAGGAAAAGGGAGGAAAAATAAATTACGGGGTGAGGATGAATAGGGTATATAGAAAGGGTGAAGAAAAAATGGAGAGAATGAGGGGAAGAAAGGGGGTGGAGGAAACGGAGAGAGAAAGAGAAGGGGAAACAGGAAGAGGACATGGAAGAGAGATTAAAATGAGAGAAAAAATGGATAAAAACAAAACAAAACCAAAATCCAAATAAAGAATATGAAAAACAACGTTAAATACAAAAAAAAATAAGAATAAATGGAGAGAGAGAGAGAGAGAGAGAGAGAGAGAGAGAGAGAGAGAGAGAGAGAGAGAGAGAGAAAATTACATAAATAGAGAGAGCGAGAGAGAGAGAGAGAGGGAGCCTGATCGATAAGTAGGTAAAGCTGCGGTGCTCTCTGGGTCACTGGGCGGCTGCTGACGGGAAACGGAGGGATGGGAAGTGACGAGGGTGACGGCGATACAAGGAACCTAACACGGAGCCGAGGATAGAAAGCAGAAAGGGTGAATAAATAAGTGAAAGAAAACGACACGAGGAACCTAACACGAAGCAGAGGATAGAAAGTACAGTGGGTGAAGAAATAACAGATAGGAAGAAAGGGAGTTTACGAAGAGCGAAGGAGAGGGGGAGCCATAAGGAGATAATGAGAAAGGGAAATGATTAGAGGATAGGGAAAAGAGATTACCGTGAAAAATGAATGGATAAATAAAAGAAAAGCAAAGGCCAAAGAATATCGGAAACTAGAGGGTAATGTAAGGTAGCGTGACCGTCATAAAACTAAAACGAAGGAGAAAAGGGCAAAAAAAAGATAAGGAAGATGACGAGGGTAACGTGAACATGATGAAACAGAAACGAAAGTGAGGAGTAGGAGAAAAGAGTGAAGGGAAAGAAGGTGATGAAGATGAGGAGGGTAACGTGAACATGATGACACTGATATGAAGGCGAGAGATAGGAGAAAAGGGTGATATAGAGGTAGAAATGAAGACAAAAAAATACGATTGGTAGCTGGAAATGGAGACGTGAGAATACGAAAGGTTGTTTAATCGCATGGCTTCACACCTTCACGGGAATCTCGATCACCCAATAGCTTAGATTTTCACCGCCTTCGTTTACTGTACAGGAGCCACCCTCCAACCTGGTTAAAGGGCGGCCCAGGAGCAGATGTTAGACTCTATGTGGTGCAGCTTGATAAGATTGTAGGACTACGACTCTGTATGGTTCAAAGCGATAAGCTAGTAGGTGTTGGACTCTGTGTGTTGCGCAAATTGATGAGCTCTATGGTAGGTGTTAGGCTCTGTGTGGTGCAAACTGGTACTCTAGGACAGGAGTGTCACATCTTGTAATCATAGTTAGGCTTATGATACATACAACCCACACTTAGAATAGCTAAATATGCATCCAAACATGTGCGGTAAACTGTAAAAATTATGCATCAAAAAATAAATATATAAATAGTGGATTAAGTGGTGGTAAAGGTAACTTACGAAATTAAGTATTTGAACTAAAAAAATATAGGTTATAGGCCTATCCTTTACATCTGAAGAAGCAAATGCTTACTTTAATATTTATTATCCTAATAATATTTAAACAACTATCCTGGTCATAGAAGCGACAATGCAAACAGAAGAAATAATTATGAAAACACTTACAAGAAAAATGGCAAGATGGGACGAACGCAGACCCTGCCTAACCCTGCCTGCGCCGCGGCTCGACAAACAGCGAAGAGTCGCAAGACGTTCGTCCCAGGGTTGCCAAATATTTTGGCTGGTTTGATGTTTTGCCCATATTTAGAAACACACTTAAATTGCTTTCCAAATGATATATCTATTCTAAAGAAAAGATATAAACTAATACAGCTGAGTGCTCCTCAATTTTAGATTCATGAAATAACACCAATTATAAGTATTGAATAGCAGTGCTAGTTACCATGTATCATTCAAATCAACTATAAATTAATAAATCAAATATATAGCAATATTCAGATACTGAGTCCCATAACCTCAGCATTTTGTTCCCATACATCTAAGGGGTATGGATATCCCTGCTTAAGAACCCTTGCTCTACTAGGTGTTGGACTCGTGTATGGTGGAAATTGACAGGCTACCTGGGTCTGGAGAGGTACCAGTCACTCCCCACTGCTTTAGGTTTCATATCGTTCTGCTAGGCTTAGTCCGTAGCCTGTTTGCAGTAACCCAGATTCTCCTATAAGGGCTGATTGGAAGGGATGAAGGTTTAGTTGGATGTCACCAAATCAAACCCATTTAAGTCAGACTCAGCGGTGAAGTCAGTTTGGGCGGGGCCAGTTCGTCGAGTCCTAGACAAAGTGCTGCCAAATCTTTATTGGATACAGAATATTTGATACACAGTTTCCAGTCTCATGTAGCTTACAAATGAAAGAGAGTGTGATGTATTGGGGGTGATGCGGCACCACTGTGAAGAGGTTCGAGACCCACCCAAACGGACTTTGTGTCGGACTATAGGCACGTGACGTCTTTAGTCGACCCTCCACTTCTCCTCTGCAGTGAATGCGAGGAAAGGCGAAAGACAAACAAGGAAAGAGATGTGGAATAAGGAGAAATGGAAGGGTGAAACGTTGAGAGTTCGAGGAAAAGGGGAAAGGAGAGAATGGAAGCGGCGGTGGTGGTGGTAGTGGTAGTGGTGGTGGTTGAGGCTGATGAAAAGAAGGTGTAGATGAAGAACACTATGAAAAGCCATGAAGTGGAAGCGAAGAAAGGTGATGATGATGAAAGGAAATAATGATGAAGATGATGAAAAAGTGAGGGAAAACTGGAGGTAAGAAAGACTTAGAAGAAACTAGGACGTGAAAAATGAATGAAATGAAAATAAATTAAGGAGAGAAGGAAAATGAAGGGAAGCAAAAGGAAATACAGGCTGGAGAAGAGTAAGTAAAAAGAAAAAAAATAAGTTAACGAAAGGAAAGGCAAGGAAAAGACGCGTAACGGAAAAAGAAACGAGACAAAAATTGAAAGAGAAAATTGAGGAAAGAAGAAACGAGAGAGAGAGAGAGAGAGAGAGAGAGAGAGAGAGAGAGAGAGAGAGAAACGAAAAAGACCTCCTCACCTTATTTCCTCGTATAGCCCTCTCATCACGTGTAATTTGCCCCCCCACCCTCTCTCTCTCTCTCTCTCTCTCTCTCTCTCTCTCAGGTAAGAAAAATCCCATTAAAGGTTTCTCCAATCCTCCAGGTAAGTCTCTAGATTAATTGCTTTGAGAGAGAGAGAGAGAGAGAGAGAGAGATGGATGGAAGGGAGGAATTTTTCAAAACACTGATTTAGTTTTTCGGACCCTTTCTCTCTCTCTCTCTCTCTCTCTGATTAATTATATGGTGTTGCTAGAAGGGCTAAAGAGAGGAAAAGGAGGAGGAGGAGGAGGAGGAAGGAAGAGGAAGAGGAAAAGGAAGAGGAGAGGAAGAGGAAGGGAAGAGGAGGAGGATGTTAAAGGTCTATTTCCTCTTTACTCATATTATCACGTAGCCACACCTCTCTCTCTCTCTCTCTCTCTCTCTCTCTCTCTCTCTCTCTGACACACACACACACACACATACACACACACAAAAGATTATTCAAGGGGACAAAAAAAGACAATTAGCTTAACCGAGAGAGAGAGAGAGAGAGAGAGAGAGAGAGAGAGATTGTGAAATGGATCCTGAGTCTCTTTTTTCTTCGCTATTATATTTTTTTCTTACTCCTTTTATAAACAACGATGAAAATAAACCTAACAAAGAAAAGGCTTATATTGTTTACTCCGCCCCCCTCTCTCTCTCTCTCTCTCTCTCTCTCTCAACACGTTTAATGAAGAGTTGCACTTAATCATTATCTCCTCCTCCTCCTCCTCCTCCTCCTTCTCCTCCTCCTCCTCCTCCTCTCCCTGTTATCTCTCTTAAGGATGCCGGAGGGTAAGAAGGAAGAGGAGGAAAAGGAGGAATGGAAAGAGAGGAGGAAAAGGGAAGAATAGTAAGGAGGAAAAGAAGAAGAAGAGGAAAGGATAGAGAGGACAAAAGAGGAAAGGAGGGATAGAGTGAGGAGGAAAGAGAGGAAAGGAAGGAGGTAGAAGAGGAGTAGAGGGAGGAAAGGAAGGAGAGAAAAGAGGAAAAAAGGCCATAAAAGAAAGAAAAGAATAGATAACTAGGCAACCTTTTAGAAACTTTCCTCCTCCCTCCTCCTCCTCTTCTTTCTCCTCCTCCTCCTCCTCCTCCTCCTCCCTCCTCAGTTAAGAGCCTCCTAAAAGTCTTCTCCGTCTTCCTTCCTTCCTTCCTTCCTCTCTTCTCCTTTCCTCCAATCACCCCTACCCTCCTCCTTCTCCTCCTCCTCCTCCTCCTCCTCCTCCTCCTCATCTCTCTCAGGTGATGAGGGTGGAACTTAGTGCATTAGGGATGGAGAGCTGATGCATACCTCCTCCTCCTCCTCCTCCTCCTCCTCCTCCTCTTCCTCCTCCTGTGTTATTCCGTGCCACGTCCCTTCCTTGCTTGCTTGCTTCCTCTCTCTCTCTCTCTCTCTCTCTCTCTCTCTCTCTCTCTCTCTCTCTCTCTCTCTCTCTCTCTCTCTCTCTCTCTCTCTCTCCTTAAATTCACATGCCCCTCATCAATTCCATTTTTCTTCTTCTTCTTCTTCTTCTTCTTCTTCCTTCATTTCGTTTCTCTTGAGTGCCTTCATCCTTGTTCTTCTTCATCTCCAATTTCTTCTCCCAATTCTGCTTCTTCAGGATTTAATGTTGAAAAATCTCCTCTTCCTCCGCCTCCTCTTCCTTCTCTTTATTCTCCTTCTCCTCCTTCTCCTCCTCCTCCTCCTCCTCCTTTTCTGCCTCTCCTATACCTCTCTTTATACTTGTTCTTCTCCTTCTACATCTATTGCTGCGTCTTTTATTTGATGCTCTCCTCCTCCTCCTCCTCCTCCTCCTCTATCTCATACTCTCATCTTCTTTTCTTCTTGTCCTCTTTCATTTCCACCTCCTCCTCCTCCTCCTCCATTTCCTTCTTCTTCTCCTTCCTCCTCCTCCCCCTCCTCCTCCTCCTCTGTCTCATACTTTCATTTCCTTCTTTTCTTCTTGTCCTCTTTCGTTTCCACCTTCTCCTTTTCCTTATTCTTCTCCTTCCTCACCCCCCCCCCCCACCACCTCCTCCTCCTCCTCCTCCAAACGAGCTCTTCCTCCTCCCGGCCCGGCATCGAACTCAACCTCTCAAGTGTCTCGTTCGGTGATTCACTAACTCGGCTCGGATCGGAAACGAAACTCAATCGAGGCGGGCCGAAGGGGGCGGTTCTGGTCACTTCGGTTCGGTTCGCGCCGCCCGACCGTTCGAACCATCTCACGGCTCGTTCGGGACTGTTCCATGAAGCTTAATGGTGGCGAGTGGGGAAGGAGGGGGGCGAGGGGGGTGGGGAGGGCGATAATGGTGGGTGTGTGTTTAACGACGATGACAATAACAACAACAACGACTCCTATTACTTCAACGACGATTAAAAGTAGTGGTAGTAGCATGGTAGTAGAAGTAGTAGTAGTAGTAGTAGTAGTAGTAGTAGTAGTAGTAGTAGTAGTAGTAGTAGTGATAATAGAAGTGATAGAAGCAGTAGTAGTGAAAGTAGTAGTGGTAGTAGTAGTAGTAGTAGTAGTAGTAGTAGTAGTAGTAGTAGTAGTTGTAGTAGTAGTAGTAGTAGTGACATTGGTGATGGAAGCGCGTCAGTAATAATAATAATAATAATAATAATAATAATAATAATAATAATAATAATAATAATAATAATAATACCAATAAAATCAATAAAAGTAACAACAACAACAACAACAACAACGATCACAGCAAAACAAAAAATGATAAAAATAATCACAAAACTAGAAAAAAAATACCCGAAAAAAACACGTCGAGCCACACACAACCTTCAAGCCTCTGCCATTACCGCTCTTTTTTTTTTTTTTTCCTTTTTTTACTGTCCCGCTGAAGGGTTTGACAAAGGTCCGCGATTAGTCCGCGCCGGCAGGTTATCGCGGGGGGAGGGGGGGTCGGTGGTGATGGTGATGGTGGAGGTAGTAGGGGGGAGGGGGGGAGAGTTGTGGTGGTGGTGGTGGGCAGTCAGAACCGTTTTGGGGGTGATGGTGATGGTGGTGGTGGAGGTAGTAGGGGGGAGAGGGGGAGAGTTATGGTGGTGGTGGTGGTGGTGATGGTGGGCAGTCAGAACCGTTTTTACTCCGTCCGTCGCTACGTTACAACCAGGCGAGTACGGACGTAAAGGGGGGAAGGGGAGGTAGAGGGACGGGGGTTGCAAGAGGAGGGATTGTGTAAAGATGGTGTGATGGGCTGGAGTTTTTTTTTAAGCTATCATCACCATCATCATCACCATCATTAGTTAACATGCGCTTCACCATCATTATCATCATTAGTTAACATGCGCTATACAAGGTCTAAGCAGGTGTTATAATTAGGGACAGGAAAGTACTAAAATAGTTATACATTTTTATTATTACTATTTTATTGGTGTTTTTATAATCAGTTATATTTATGAGGATTATGAGGAGTTATTATTTTTAGGAAAAGACAGACAAACAGACAGAAAGACAGACAGGCAGATAAACTTCTTTGCCAGACTTAAATATAAAATCTTCTGAGCTCTTTGGAATTCATCTTCGGATTATTATTATCATCATCATCATCATCATCATCATCATCATATTTACGAGGGCATGTTGGTAGGAACGAAAGAGAGGAAGAAAGATAAAATGAAAAAAATATATAATAAAAGGAAAAATGGATATAAAAGAAAAAGGAGAATGAAGGAATAAAGATTTGCGGATTGAATGAAATGAACAAAGGAAAGAAAACTGAAAAGTGAGTAAGTAAAACGCAGAGAAAGAAAAAAAGGAGAACACCCAGCCATTGTTTTCCTGGAAGCTGGGGGGGGGGGGGGGTTGAGGGGGCAGGAAGACTTTACAGTTGAGCTTATTCTTGTCCTGGTTCGGGCGTGGGCCAGCGAATCCGTTGTTAAGAGGTTTAGCCGATACACAACGCCGGCGCTGGATCGAATAAACCTCGGCGGTACAAAGCGACCATTACTCTTGCTGGTGGTGCTGTTGTTTTTGTTGTTGTTGTTGTTGGTGGTGGTGGTGGTGGTGGTGGTGGTGCAGTGCTGGTGGTGGTATAACTGCTACTACTACAACAAATACTCCTAATGCTACTATTTCAACTACTCTCATCAATACTACTACCACCACCACCGCTACTACTCCTACTATTACTACTACTACTACTACTACTACTACTACTACTCCTACTATTACTACTATTCCTACTACTACTACTACTACTACTACTACTACTCCTACTACTCCTACTACTTCTACAACCCCTAGTATTACTGCTACTGTAATGACTAAAGAATGAGAAATCAATGACGGGAGTTTTAAACGAATCCTTGCATCGTTCTTTTTTTTCGCATATCAAGAATTCAAGAACGCATAAATTTTTTTTTTCTGACAGAGTAATCAAGTACTTTGTTTTAGTTCACTTCTGAGGGCACGTATGCATGAAGTCTTTTGATTTTGTAGGCGTGAAAAATTAACCTTGTTCTCAATTACAGAAATAAAAAGAAATGCATAAATATATCACACAAATTGTAACTTGAACGAAACTATCTATCTTTTATAGGTGAAAAAATTGTATATACATCTTGTTTTTTTTTTTTTTTTTTTTTTTTACAGTAAACGAAAACAACTTTTTTTTGTCTCTTTTGAGTTACATGGAAAGTGTGTGTGTGTGTGTGTGTGTGTGTGTGGTGTGGGTGTGTGTGTGTGTGTGTGTGTATGACAGAGGTCGCTTCTATAATTAACAAAAAAATATACATACCACTACAAACAACATGCTTTCTTAATTACGTGTTAAGCGTGTATCTAATTAAGGCTCTTTAGTAATGAGATCTCCATTTTTAAACAGTCTAACGCGCATGATCATTAAACCTCCTCCTTTGCGTTTAATTTCGACGTTTATTACTTCATTTTTGCGTTGAGCAATATACGTGTGACAAAATAATAATAGGTCTTGAATCGGTTACGTGTGTGTGTGTGTGTGTGTGTGTGTGTGTGTGTGTGTGTGTGTGTGTGTATGTGTGTGTGTGTGTGTGTGTGTGTGTGTGTGTGTGTGTGTGTGTGTGTGATAGGATAAGTCTCCGCTAATGTCTTTTCTATACCTTTTCTAAAACATATAAATAAATTCCTTTCCCTTTAAATCTTGTACCATACGAGTTTTTTTTTCTGTTTTTTTTTTCTCCCTTTTGAACATCCCGAGAGCGTATGGCATAACGACTTTGACTCCCTTTCATAGATTCAAGCATGATACATAGGACACTCTCTCTCTCTCTCTCTCTCTCTCTCTCTCTCTCTCTCTCTCTCTCTCTCTCTCTCTCTCTTCTCTCTATTCTCTCTCTCTCTCTCTCTCTCTCTCTCTCTCTCTCTCTCTCTCTCTCTCTCTCTCTCTCTCCCCACACACACACACACACACAACTCGCGGTCTCCAAAACAACAAAAACATTATGTTCAATAACCAACAACGTCTTTTGTTTTCCCTTCCGAAATCCCTGAAAACCTCCACGACGAATCAGGAAATTACCTCCATCCCTCCCTTGCCTCCCTCCCTTCCTCCCTGGCTTTCCTCCCTCCCTCCCTTCCCTGTCTTTGCTCCCTTCCTCCTCCTTTCTCTTGCCTGCCTTCCTCCCTTTTTTTCCTTTTTACCTCCATCCCTCTCTTTTCTCCCTGACTTTCTGCCTCCATTTTCCCTTCCCTTCCCTTGCCTCCCTCTCATTCTCCCTTTCTCCCCTTCCTCCCTCCTTCCGTTACCTTTCTTTCTTCCTCTTTCTCCCTTCTCCTTATCTCTCCAACCTTTCTTTCTTCTTTTCTTTCTCTTCTTCTATCCCTCTGTTATTTTCCTCCTTCCAAGTTTCCTTCTCTCCCTTCCTTTTTTCCTCACAATTCCATTCTTTATTCCGTATCCATCTGTCTCTCTTCTTCTCTCCTTCGTCTCTCCATGTCTCAATCTGCCCCTCTTCTCTCTCCCTCCACTGTCTGTGTATATGACACTCTTCCTTCCTCCACTCCCTCTTCCTTCTTCCCTCCCTCTCTTCCTCCATTCCTCCCTCCCAGCAAAACCACAATCTCTCCACCCCATCCAATAAACTCCTTTTTCTCCTCAACAGCTTTCTGCAGTAAGTAAAGAAAAGGATCTTTTAATCACTATATCAAGCGATTTAAAGCCCAGTCAGCATTGTTCAGAGGTAGTTAAAACCGCAAACAAATTGGTTGGCTTCATCGAACGAGTCTTTAATAATAAATCAGAAAAAGTAATATTAAAACTGTATAATTCTCTGGCTCGACCCCGTCTAGAGTATTGTGTGCAGTTTTGGTCTCTCTATTACAGAAAAGACGTAGAAAAGTTAGAACGGGTTCAACGGAGAATAACAAAAATGATTCCTATATTGAGAAATTTATCTTATGAACAAAGCTTAAAGAAGTAAATTTATTCAGCCTATCAAAACGAAGAATGCGAGGCGATCTAATAGAAGTGTTTAAAATGTTTAAAGGATTGAGTGATATTAATGCGGAAGATTACAATTGATCGATCAAATAAAACAAGAAGAAATAACAGTTTCAAGATAAGTGGTAAAAAATTCTCGTCGCACGAAGCTAAACACTTCTTCTTCAATCGAGTTGTTAATGTTTGGAACTCTCTACCCTGTGATGTCGTTGATAGTACAACAGTTACGGTCTTCAAGAATAGATTAGACAAGTATTTTGAATCCAACCAGCAACTAAGATATTACTCGTCGTAATAACATTAAGTTCTTTCGAATACTGGTGTCCTTTTCTGTTTTTATCGCCCGGTTAGTGGTAGCAGTAATGGTAGTTCTTCCCTCTTTCCTACATAATTTAAATGCAGTTTTTCCATGCTGCATGGTTCTTTTTCCTTTCCTGCCAGCTTTGGCTGGAGGGATGGGGGGGGGGGAGTGAGGAGCCTTCGCCTTTGCTGTCCTTCATCTTCCACCTTTGATTAGATAGTTAGTGTAGCTTGTCACAAACAGCTTCGTAAGGACCAGCAGGTCTGCTGTTGTTTGTTATTCCTTTGTGTTCCTTTATGTTCCTCCTCCTCATCCTCTTTCTCTCTGGCACACATGTAGACAGAGATGAATACAAGCTGAAGGAAGAGAGGAAGGGAGGGAGGGAGGGAGGGAAGAGGAGGAGGAGGAGGAGGCAAAGTGGAGGTAACTGGTGTGGCTGCTTGAGTTAACTGGCTAAGGGTGGACTAAATTTGGTCCAAGGGATGAATGAGAGAGGGAGGGGGGAAAGGAGGGAAGGGGGAGGGTACGAAGAGGGATGGAGGGCAGGAAGGAGGGAGGAAGGGAAGGAAGAATATCGATGAAAGGACGGTGGAGAAGGAAAGGACACGAGGAAGGAGGGGGAAGAGGAAAGATGACAAGGGGAGGATAAGATTGAGGTGGAAGAGGAGAAAGAGAAGAGGAGGAAGAGGGGAGGAGGAAGGGACGGTGGAGAAGGGTAGGAAACAAAGAGGAAAGGAAGGAAGGAAAGATAAAATGGAAAGAGGAAAGGGTACGTTGAAAGTGGAAGAGGAGAGGAGAGGAGAGGAGAAGTAGAAGGAGGAGGGGAGGAGGAAGGGACGGTGGAGAAGGGTAGGAAACAATAAGGGAAGGAAGGAAGGAAGGAAAGATAAAATGGAAAGAGGAAAGGGTACGTTGAAAGTGGAAGAGTAGAGGAGAAGTAGAAGGAGGAAGGGACGGTGGAGAAGGGTAGGAAACAAAGAGGGAAGGAAGGTAGGAAAGATAAAATGGAAAGAGGAAAGGGTACGTTGAAAGTGGAAGAGGAGAGGAGAAGTAGGAGGAAGAGTAGGAGGAAGGGGAGGAAGAGGATTGCAGTGTGTCCTTGTGTGAAGCAATCCTCCTGAATAAAAGAGTTGTTTTGACGAAGCTTAATCAACAATGCCGGGTGCGCTTCCCTCAATTACTAAACAAGGCCAAAGGTATCCACGTCGTACCATCAACCCTCCATCATTTGTCATTTTCCTTCACTTATTCATCCTAACTTCTCTTTAATTTCTATTCGGCCAGCAACACCCACACCCACACGCACCCACACACCCACGCACACACACACACACAGGTCCTCTCGTTACTAGCATTCCTCCATTCAAGGGTCTAAGCAATCAGTACCGTAGTTTTTAACCGCAATATTCATTCTTCCGAGAAAACTTATTAAATTTTACCGCCGCCGCCGCCGCCTCAGGGCACGAACGTTTTCATCGCAAGAGTTGCCGCATGGTCGCGCATCGAACGTTTAACTAATCATAACATTCTTTCAAGTTTTACCTTCCCCTTGAGCATTTGCGGAAGGCCTCATAGGAAAACTGTATACGGGTGATCTGATCTGATTGTCGAAGTAGGATTTGAGGCCATGGACGATGCTGGTTATCCATTCGCTTTTGGCTCAAGAACTGAAGGAAAGAATAGTTGAATGTACAGGGAATGCGCTTGAATTTGAAATCAGGGCAGCAATCTCTCAAGTGTGGCTAGCTTTTACACGGTCGTTTTATTTTAATACAGAGTGAAGTATAACATTTAACTGAACTCTGTATTTCTTAGGGGTTCACTTGCACACAAATTATAACTTGAACGAAACTATCAATCTTTTATAGGTGAAAATATGTAGGTCGATTTTTGTTTTAAGTGCACGAAAGCAACTTCTCCCTCTTTGTCTGTTTTTGTTATATAGAATTTTTTTTTTTTTCTTGCGCGTCATGTCTCCGAAAGTATGAAGAACTATCCTCTACTCTTTCGTGTTTTCTCTTATCCTTCCTCGCGTTGCCACACACTCTTCGTCGGTAGGAAAATATAATTATGGAAGGTAACCTAACTTGACTCTTCCCTCATTCCGTGTACCCAAACCTCATGCCCCTCACCCTCGCCTCTCCTTCCCCGTTCATTCTTCGCCTGAGTACGGTCGCCCCCCTCTCCCCCCGCTCACCCCCCATCCCCACCCCCCGCCCCCCGCCCCCGCTGCCGTCATGGTCCCCTGGTTATCACGGGGCCATTTCATTTCCCAGGTGCCTCCGGTTCTGCTCGCGGCCACAATATTCTGTTCTTGAAGCCCAGGAGGAGACACGCCTGCCTGCATGCCCCCCCTCTCTCCCCTCTCCCCCTTATCCTCCTCCCCCTCGTCCTCGTCGTCCTTCCTCCTCCTCCTCCTCCTCCTCTTGCCTTCTTTTTTTTTTATCATTGACTTATTGGCTAGGTGCTTTTCTTCCTTCTTTTTCCGCCTCTATATTGCTTTCTTTTTCTTCATTTAGTTATTGGTTTGTCTTTCTTTCTTTCTTTCTTTTCTCTTTTTTACGTATTGGTTGCCTGGTTTTCCTTTTTTTTTTGCCTTTCCTCCTTTTTCTTTTATTACACACACAAAAAAAAAAAACACAAACACTCACTCAGCCAAAAAAATAACCCACACAACCACAAATACTATACCACCAACTATCCCTCCTCCTCTACATCTCCTTTACCAAACAGACAAAGAAACAACAACAACAACAACAACAACAACAACACAACAACAATATGACCAGAACAAGGGGCGGCAGCAGCAGTGGTGAGCGTCTTCAAGTACAAGGAGGAAGGAAAGGGAAAGAGAAGGGAGCACATTATTGGTTCTCGCGCTCATTACGAGGTGAACAGCGGTTATCAGGACGGACTAAGGAGGCGAGTTCGAGGCGGGAGAGGGTGAAGCAGGCATTGAGCACGTTCGAGAGGAGAGTTTTCGCGCTAACGGTGACGGGGAACAAGCGATGGGGCACATTATGAAGGGCAAGGAGAGGAGAGAGAGGAGTGAGAAGGAAGTGAGGAAAAGAGGGAAGGATTGGTATTTAGAGAAAGGAGAAATGAAAAGAGAGGAAAGAGTACAATTGCGGGAAATAAGAATAGAGAAGGGAAAGGAGAGGAGAAGAAAGAGAAGAGAAAGGAGTGCGAAGGAAGTGAGGAAAAGAAAGAAGGATGGGTATTTAGAGAAAGGAGAAATGAAAGGAGAGGAAAGAGTACAATTGGTGGAAAGAAAAATAAACGAGAGCAAGGAAAGGAGAGAGAAGAGACGGAAAGAGTGAGGAAAAAGAGGGCATGAGTAGCATTTAGAGGAAGAGTGAAGGGTGAGTATGAAGTGTAAGAATACTAATGATGGAAAGAAGGACGGAGAATGACAGAAAACAAGAAAAGGTGCAACATGACGACGGAAGGAAAGAAGAGGAGAGAAAGAACGAGAGAAAAGAAGGGAGAACATGTGCACACAGAGGGGGAACAAGAGTAAAAGGCGAGGAAGGAGTGTGGGAGTACAATTAGAGGAAAGAGCGATAGAGGAACAGAGGACGACTGGGGGAAGAGAAGGAAAGAGGAGAATGAACATTTAGTGGAATACTTAGTGGTGGATGGAAGGAGACTTTTTTTTACACCAAAGGAGACAGCACAATAGCACAAAAAAGGACACTAAAAAAAAAAGCCCGCTACTCCTGTAAAGAATCCGAAGAGGTGGCCGAAAGAGCAGTCAATTACGTGAGAAGAGGAAAACATCTGCTGGAGGAAAAGAGGAAGAAAATTGTGAACATAGTGGAAGATAGATGCCATAGAAACACAGAGAGTGAGAAGCGGACAGAGAAACGAGGATGGAGGGGATGATATAGAAAGAGAAAACTCGAGGAAGAAGTGAGGAACAATGTGGAAGGCTGTTGACTGGAGGAAAGAAACTATGGAAAGCTAAGGAGAGGATGGAATACATAAGATGGAAGGAAGAATAGGCGAAGGAAATTAAACTAAAGTAGGGGACGATTAGTGAATGGAGGGAGAAGACCTGAGCATGGAGAAACAGTGGAGGACAAAACTAGGGGCGAGAAAATTAGCGGCATAGTAAAAGAAGAAGGAGAAGAAGGAGCAGGAGGAGGACAAGGACGAGGAGGAGAATTGACGAGACAAACAGCCCCCTTTAAACCCTATTTTCCTAAACCTTCCATTAACACTACCCTTCCCTGCCCTCCTAAACATGCGTGGACGTGTAGAATCATCTCCAGGTAAGTGAAGCGGGAAGGGCAGGTGCGACGAACAGGTGTTAACGAGACCCTCATTTATGGCCGGCGAAGGAGAGGCGAAGGAGAGGACCAATTGGAGGAGACTATTTAGGACCCTCGAAGTGAATTGAGGTGGAAGCGGGACGTGGACTTTTTCGTTAGTGGGTCTCGGGGAACGGAGGAAAGACAGACTGGGAAAGAAAAGAAAGGACTGTATTTGTGAACTCCCCTTAAACATACTTCTGTAACGAATATAAACACCGAGGCCACGCGCAGCTATACCGTAAACTCCAAACTATACTCGTTACTGGAAATTTGGAGTTCGGAGACACGTGGAAATGCCGTGTAACCTGTTATTATAATGTTGTCTTTTGGGTAACGTGTGTGTTCTTTGTCAATGGTAAAGATCCTATATATATATTAGTGCCTTGCAGCATGTTGGTCTTCTTCTTCTTTGGGCTTCGTGTGGGAGAGAAAATGGGAGGTTGTCGTAGTAGGGTGAAAGGTGGTTATGCGTTTATTTTTCCTTTCTACAGCAAAGGAGGCAGACCAAGGAAAGGAGAGCCCGAAAGGTGAGATTGCTAAGAATAAACATCGATAGTATTCTAGATATAAACAGCACTAAAGAAGACCAAATGGGAGGTTGTCGAAGTAGGATGAAAGGTAGTTATGCGTTTATTTTTCCTTTCTACAGTAAAGGAGGCAGACCAAGGAAAGGAGAGCCCGACAGGTGAGATTGCTAGGAATAAACATCGATAGTATTCTAGACATCAACAGCACTAAAGAAGACCTTCCACACACCCACTTCATCATTTCACTCACGCTTGACGCACCTACCGTTATCTTACTCACTCACCTACTCATTCACCCACCCACTCACTTAACAAATAACCACACCAACCCTCGCTCACTCTTAACACATAACATATAATACATAATCCCTTGTAAAATGCTGAATAATAAATCTTCCAAACACATTACTTCCAGAAAAAAAATGGTATTGGCTATTATAAAACATCATGAATTTTGGTCCGTCAGAGAAGTGTCTTGGTACCTCTTGGGAGCGTTTACGTCTTAGGAAGGAGGAAATACAGACGATCAAAAGAAGAATCAGAGCCAGACGTCAAACTCCTCTAGGTACATTCCCACTAAGAGGGTGACCAAAGAGTAGAAGAAGGAGGAGGAGGTCAGCTTTTTCAACAGCAGTGAGTCCAGATAAAAGGAGAAAGATCAACAACGTTACATAAGGAAAATAAGCCGAAGAAGGACTCTCGCCACTACAGCTTGAGGATGAAAGAATAAAAGGCTTTGTAAATGTCTTAGGAAAAACTGTGGGCTTCATCTGACCACTTTGAAGGGACAAATATGAAGCAATTCCTAAAGTGGTCATTTATTATTCCTTATGGCAAAGGTTTCCTCAATGGCATTTTGAAACTCAATATGGAGTTCAGAAGTGTAAGAGGCTTTGTAAATGTCTTAGAAAATACTGTGAGCTTCATCGGACCACTCTGAAGGGACACATAAGAAGAAATACCGAAAGTGGTTATTTCTTATTTCTTATGGCAAAGGTATCGTCAGAGGCATTTTGGAGAACTCAATATGAAATGAGTTAGGACGTGCAAGAGGCTATCAGCAACAGGCCATGATTTCGACACTAACAGAAACTATCGATAAGCTACAGTGAGAATTTCAAATGACTCCTTTGAAGTGAAAGCCACAACTTAAGTTAATAAGCCTAACAGAGCTCCGAGAAAACATGAAAGGACGACGATAAATATATATATTCTTTTACGAACATATCACATAAGTCGGAATTTAGCTTCAGTGAGAGCACAAAGTTGACGATAGTAAAAAGGAGGATTAGAGGAACGCCCGAAAGGTTAGACTGCGAAGAGTAAACATCGAAATTGAGTGACTGATTAACTATTTAGGGTACGCCATCATAGCGCCGCAACAACTGAGGTCATGTGGTGCCGAATTCAACAGACCAGAGTTTGATAAGGTTAAAAGCGTAATAATGAAAATATAATAATAGAACTTAAGTAACACAATGTAATCAGTTATACAAACACAACATTTCTTGCATTCACTCAAGTAAGCTGCCTGGAGGATGTATTCATGTATAAGACTTGTGAGAAACGATAGATGGGGTGACACTAACATTTCAAAAAGCTCTCGGAAACATGACGAGCATTATCTTTCCTTACACTGAACGACGACAAAATACTAGATGACAGCAATCCTACAGCAGATGAAGGACACCAATAAACATCAAAAGCATTCTAGATATCAACGGCACTAGATTAAAAAAATATGGAATGTAACCTTGCAAAAAGACGACCCATCCAATACCATATCGTGACACACAGAGACAGCCTTACTTCGTCTGTGTTTCCTCCTGCCTACGATTTTAACTCTTCTAGGAGGAGGAGAGTATCAGGACTCCTCTCCACCCAAAATTGACCCCTCTTTTTGGCCCCTTATTCTTTTCTCTTGACAGGAGCAGCACTTTTGTTTTGTTTGTTCTCTTCATTCCCCTTGAGCTGCTTCCCTTGCTGTTGAAAAAAGGAGCAGTGACGGGCAGCTAATGGGAAGGAGACATTACCCAGAATATCGAGTTCGCGCCCCCTAGACGCCTTAAGAGACACACGAAGGAGTCACTAACGAGGCTAAAGGATCCCAGCGGTCACCCTTCTCGCAGACAGCCCTTGTGCCACCACCCGAACTTCGAGGAATTCTTTTATATCTACGTCACTGAAACGGCAAGAAGAAGAGTCACCCCTCCTCTTCTCCCTCCCTATTTCCCTCTCCCTCTCCCTTTCTCTCTCACACCACTGCCCTTGTCCAGTCCAGCTTCGAGTAAATAAAAAGCAAATATATTTCAACCGAGAGGGAAGGACAGGAGATGGATCTGGGCCTGGCAGGAAAGCAGGAGTTTTTAAGGACATGGTAAGGACTCGACCATGACAAAGAGAATCGTGGGGCTTTAAAAGGGGATTGACTACTAGGAGGGTGAAAAATAAGTCAGTCTCCCTTACCAGAACAAATGTGAAAGAAAACGGTAAGGCGGGAATTCTACTATTAAAGATCTATATTCTTATTTATTCTAGCATGTAATAGATAGATGAGTATATTTGTGTGTGTGTGTGTGTGTGTGTGTGTGTGTGTGTCACCGTTTCTTTCCCCATAATTACGGTTGTGTTTCATTATATCTTTCCCTTATCCCTCCTCCTCCTCCTCCTCCTCCTCCTCCTCCTCCTTCCTCTCATTACTCTTCCCTCACACCTCCACTTTGTACACTGTCATTTAGTCGTCGTTCTTTCTTCTCTATTCTGTTCTGTTCTTCCTCTTTCCTCTCCTCTCCCTAACTCTCATTATTTGCCTTTGAGATAGATAGATAGATAGACATAGATAGATAGATAGAGAATGTTCTACTACCTGTCTCCTCTACTATAAAAAAAAATCAAGTGGTTCTCTAAGTCTAATACAAACTCTAATCACCGTCTTGTTCACCTGTATTTACCTGACCTGCTCTACTCTACTTCCTCCCCTTTGGCTCCCTAGCTCACCCAATTAACCCAAACTTACCTCCCCTTTACCTTTATTTTTTCCACCTGAGAACAGTACTAATCAATGGTCGTGGTGGTGGTGGTGTGTGTGAGGGTAGTAGTAGTAGTAGTAGTAGTAGTAGTAGTAGTAGTAGTAGTAGTAGTTGTTGTTGTTGTTGTTGTTGTTGTTGTTGTTGTTGTAGATTTCATTATGCGCTTTGGTTGGAGGAAAAATGCGCTTTCGTGACTTTTTATGGGGTGTCTGCGCTTTGGAACCACCCCCTCGCGCTTTAGTATCGCAACACTGCGCTTTAGTACCGCGTTGCGCTTTCGCACCCACCCTCAGATTTGATGTGTTGCGACCTGCACTTCAGTATCGTTTTGTCGAGGTTCCAGCTACTATTTTCAGCGAGCCAATCACAAGCCGAGAAATTGTTGCAGCGCTGTTCCTGCCACGCGGTGGCCGCCATTACGCCTTCTTCATGCATATCTTCAGCAGTAAAAACTATGGTAAGTCACCCATAATTACTGTGTATTCGTAGTGATAGAATGAAGATGAACTCATAGGAGATGGTAAAGGTAAAGTGGGTGCATACGCAGTGGCTGCGCATAGCTGCGGTGCCCATCTCCGTCCCATTAGCCCTTGGAGCCTGTGGTGGGTAAGAACCCGCTATCCCGGGACACAGGGCTGGTATGACATCCGGGATATCCACAGTTTACCTTCCCCAGGTTTCCCCAGGTACCCATTTATCGACCAACCCGAAAGGGATGATGAACAGCTGGGTGGGCTGTGCGCCGACTGCCCAGGCCGGGATTCGAACCCGGGCCCGCATATTCGTAGCCAGACATGCTGACCACTGCACCACGGAGGCGCTTGGAGGAGATGAACATGACGATAATTCAGGATTTAGATTGTCGGTTAGCTCCCATGACCGTCATTGTACTGAATAAGCCACCGCATGTCACGCTTCCCCTGCAGGCATGCTTTCATAATAGTAAAACCAACGCAACCACACAGGAGATGGACATGTAGAGAATATAAATGTTGGTTCCCATGACAGTCATTTGTACCGTCCACGCCACTCAAGTATCACAGCATTCTACCTTAGTTTCCTAGCTCTATGGGCGTGGAGGTAGCTCCCCCACCTTGTTAAGGCCTTTCAAGCAAGTATGAAGAAGTTAAATGTTTTAAAATAGGGTAGCACCAATCTGCAGGTATGCCAGTCCATTATTAGTAGGGTCAATTAGAGCGTTAAGGGATATATGACTGAACTATGTACCTTATGCAGAAATAATTATATATGGCCTGAGTTTATTGGTGCTAGGAGTAATACTTGAAGTGTGTAGTCACTGTAGTGATTAAAAGGAAATTGTTAAATTGATAACAAGGAAGGAAGGCAGGGAGGGAAGATGTGTTAGGGGTTAGTCTTGGAAATGGTAAAGGAATATAGAGCTGATTTGAAGAATGAGATAAACTCCATAGCAACAACCTGATCAGGCAGGGAATTCTCCAGACTGATAGACCTAAGTGAGTTTGAGCAACCTTGTACCTGTGTTCAGTGTTTCATGGCCCCCTATAATTTTACTATGCCTGGTGCCCACACAAATAAAAATTAAATAAATAAACAACTGTCCTCTCCATGGTGTCCCTTTATTATAACCAATGCCACTGCCCATCTAGCTCTATGTCCCACAGTGTGTGAAGACAGCCTTTATAAACAGTTTAAAAGGTATAGATAGATAAGTTCGTTCACTTATGTTCCCCTCACCCTAAAACCCCACTTATCCAACAGGGAGCTTCTTAGTGATAGAGAGGGAAACAGTTATGAAGTAGTGGGTCAAGGGGAAGGAGCCCCTCCCTTGTATGTAATAGCTCATTTTTACTGTAGATGGATAACAAATTTTATAGGGGTTGTGCTATTCTACAATTAATTATAGTTCAGGTTTGGTTTCATCATTTGTGTTGTGTTTTATGTCAAATTAATTCCTTCTTTATTTACAGGTTACTGGGACAAACAGCTTGACTGATTTGTTGACCAAGACTGTTTGTAGTTTGGGCTTTGTTCAACCATAAACAAAGGATGGCTGAACAACTATGTCCCCTGGATCTTTCAACTAAACCTCTTTCAGGTTTAGCCATGAAGCTGCCAAAAAGTGCACCTTATAACATGCCGAAGACTGTTATAAAGGTGAGTATGATTTTGCATTATTGTCTTAGTACATTCTACACAAATATTTTTTTTATACTAAAAAGTCTATTTCCACTCAAACTATCTGATGCCTCAGAAGATACTCATAAGAATTAAATTTTCTCAATGGAGCTCCTGCCAGGAAAACTACAGAAATAAATAGGAGATGAGCACTCTAGTGTTGACCCAAAGGGTATCCCAAGACCCAAAACTCTGAAAATGCTTACCTCTACTACTCCTGTGCATTACATTGCTTTCCCCTCCTCCTAAGAGCAATTTACATGTATTTATGATAGTCTAAAATTTATTTTCTTCCTTGATAAGCTCACCACTCTCTGAGAGAACATGAGGTATCCTACAGTCTCGGGGCAACTCCTTTTCCCTTCCTGGACCTGCAGGTCTAAGTGTAGGTCTACGCTGCCACCTCTCTGATGCCTTGTCCTGATAGATACTTGTAAACACATGGGTTTTATCTTTTGTAATATTCAAATTTTGTCAATGAACCTGCTGGAACTCAAACTTGGTGTGCAGGAATGGGAGGTGAGCACTCTAGAGTCAACCCAGAGGGTAGCCCTAAGCCCAAGGCTCTGGAAATGCTTATCTTTACTACTGTGTATTATAATTTTATTGCTACTAAAAGACAAAGCGTTGTACACCTCCATTTTTTAACAAGCAAAATTTTATTAATACTCTTTTGGACAGGCCTCTTCCATGTTGTGGATTTAGAGCAAAACCTCTTAAAGACATAGTAGGCAGGCTGAAGGTTGTTAGCCTTTAGACTACTCTCAACATCCTCAGCAAAAGTTCCCTGGTATACCTCTCCTTATCCTTTCGTAGAAGTGACACAGTGGCACACTCCTGTTTCAGCTGAGTTTCCTGCTACTCAGACAGCACAAATTTTCTCAACCATTTTCACTAATCTTTCTGGTTCTCTTTGCCTTCATATAGCCCATCTTACAGCATCACATAGTACTCTGACATATACCTACCCTAAGCATGATACAATCTTTTTCCATATTAACTGTAAATTGCTGAAGTTGTAGGTCTCCCCAACCTAAAGCCAAACTGACCATAGTCAATTTTAAATTATCTTTTTCTGTATTTGTATTACTTATTTTGTTGCAGTCAGAAATATTTATTCCCATTATTATCATAGTTAGTAATGATAATGAAAAATATTATTAATACCGTACAGCTTCTAGCATTTAAACACAACATAACATTTTATAAATTTATTATGCCTGACTCTGTTAGCTGTTAACACTTAGAATTTATCCTTTCATTAACACAATTGAACTCTTGAGTTATTATAGCATAATTTCTCTTAATTTACAAATATTTCCTCCCATACTTTAAGTTCTTGGGTTTAAAATTTTCTGCATTATATATATATATATATATATATATATATATATATATATATATATATCTATATATATATATATATATATATATATATATATATAAATTTTCATATGGATGTATTATTTTTTTAATAGTTTCAAAGGATGTGCATTGTTTTTACCACACAATTAAATGCAATCTTATCCAGAAAAACCATGAAACTAACCTAAATAAAATTTGCAGGTATCAATGAAGTCAAGATCCCATTCCTGCGAGCCACACAGTGACAAAATAAATGACCACAGGACATATCTCCCAAGCCAGCATGTGGAGGTAAATGAATAATTAGATGTTGCTGAGTCCAGGCCCCTCACTGACAGGGAATCAATATATAATTTGAAAATAAAATTACTTTATAATCAAGCTTGCTTAGTGGTTAGCACTTCATAGTTACTAAGCCATGAGTGCAGGTTCAAGTCCCAGATTTGTTAGTGGGTTCATTCTCATTAAGGCACAATGCTCAAGTATGCAGATGACCACTCTTCAGCTATCTACACTTGCAACTTCCTGGAGTTCCTTGAGCTTAATGAATGTGACTCTTTCCCATTGCTGCCAAAACCAACTATGCGAATCACATAATATTTTATGGTTATTTGACTAATTTATACCATCTCTAGATTTCCTTTATTACTCACACTTAAAAAGTAAAACTTGAGGGCTTAAACTCCTTTAACGTAATTTAATTTTCATGCATTAAAACAGGGAATCAATATATAATTTGAAAATAAAATCACTTTATAATCAATCTTGCTTAGTAGTTAGCACTTGATAGCTACTGTTACCATAGTTACCAAAGCTTCATTTAAACAATAGCCTTCTAATATATTGCACCTCATTTACAATTTTACAATGTAAGTATAATTATAGTTCCATAATTATACTTGAATTATTTATAATTATGCTCCTATGTGTAATTATACTTGATTTTATTAAGTTTTGAAATAATATACCCAACCATCACACCAATCACTGGACAGGTTTTGCTCTTTCAGTATGTCCTATTTCATACCCTGATTCAAATGTGACTTTACATGACTAATCAGAATTATGCCGCAGGTGGAGGTAAATGTTGAAGAGCTAGCTCCACCTGAGGCCTCTGCTGCTACCCTTGAAACAGTCTATCAACCTGAAGAAACTTTTCTCCCAATTGAAGACCAGAAGCACCAGGAGATTCTTCTAAATGTTGAGAACTCGGCAGAGGTCTTGCCTTGTGATGGATTAGTAGATGTACTTTCCTAACAGTAAAAAAGCAGAGGAAAAATCTAATTGCCCAGCATGCAAAAAAACTAGTTCACCTGCCTCGACACCTAGTGAGAGTACATGGATGGTCCACAGATAGAGCTAAAAAAATATCATGCATCATGGGAACAAGAAAATACAGAGGGCTCTTTACAAGAAAAGTTAGGAAAACGTGTACAGTCAAGAACTGCTATGCACAGGTTACTCGATTGGGTCAGCACATGAAGAGGGTGCATGGGATATGCCTCCAACCTGAAGCATTCTATTCCCAAGCCTCATCTGAGAACACCCCACTAGAAAATACCGAATTTGAGTTACAAGATAAAGTAAAGCAAAGATTGAGTTCTGGTACAGGCAGTACAGATGAAGAAGAGATAGACTACACAGACAATAGTGATGTTGTTAGTACATATTGGAAAGAAATACTCATTAACTATGAAATTTTTTTGAAAGGTCCTGCTGGAGGGTCACTAGAAATGAAAACAATATCATATAACATAGGCAGGTTGAAAATAGTGATAGCAGATCTAGAGGCAAATAATGTACAAGAACTGCTGGTGGAAGAAAAACTTTGGAAGTACTTTGGTAAGAAAAAACTGAAAAGACTGGAAATCACAAACAATAATAACATACCTCGCTAGTCTGCAAAAGTTCTTTGCATACGTTTCAAAGAAGAGAAAGGAAACCCCTTTCTCTGAATCTGAGGTCACAGATGCAGAACACCTATGCAACATTATGCCTGGGTGGTCCCGTAGCTATTACAAAATGTGTGGAGAGGAAAAAAGGTGTAAGAGAAAAGAACAAGAGCAGTTGTTGTTAAATAGTGATAAATTAGATAAATTCTATTCATCAGAAGAATATAAAGGAGCAGTGAAAATAATAGAACAACTTGATGACAAATATGTACCAAAAAGAAATGACATTTCATTGGTAAGGAATATTTTGATATTTATGGGACTAATAAAAAATGCAAAAAGAGGAGGTGTTTTGCAGAGCTACTGGTCAGTGAATTTCTCCAAAGAGAACGCATTGAAGACCGCGTGGTCATCAGCATTGGAAAACATAAAACAAGTTTCACTCATGATGAAGCAAACCTGGTCCTCACTGAAACTGAAAATTCCTATTATCAGAAGTATTTGAAATTCATGAGATCAAAGATTGAAACTGAGGAAAGTGGGGATTACTTTTTTGTCATGGGGAGGGACTCCAACCACAGCCAGCAATGTAAGTAATGGCATTAAGAAATTAGGGATAGCAAGTGGAATAGGGGCATTATTTCCAAATATTTTTAGAAAATCAGCTGCCACCAACATATTCTATCATTGCCCTGAAATGGCAGAAAATGTGGCAACTCATATGGACCATGAGTTTAATACCGCAAAAAAGACATACAGATTGCTCAATAAAAAAAGAGATGCTGTTCCATCCTCTAAAGCTATTGAGGCAGCAAACTATTGTGACCGACCGAGTTATTCTGGCATTCGCATAGAGAAGATAGATGAAGAAAAGCATAATTATGAAGGGAGTAAAAATGAAAATATCAGTGATGAATGTAGTGATTCAGAGAGTGAAACTTCAGAAATGAATAGTCATTCAAGCACAAATTCATTAAATAGAAAATTTTCTCCTTATGAAAACAGATTAATTGAAAAATATTCATGGATAAAATAAAGAAAGGCGAGAATTTATCATCGAAGAAAGTGCGAAATATACTTGACACACAAACCCCAAAACTCCTAAATGAGTATGGAGAAAAAAAAATACTGGCTAAAGTGAGGTGGCTGAAATATAGATATAAAGTTAGGAAAAGTAAATGAAAAATAGAATACTGCAAATTTGTGATTTTGAATGTTGTTAATCATCATTAAAATTTTTCAAGTGTGAATTCATACATAGTACTTGTCAAAAGTTTAGGTTGGGTGAGGCAAGGTAGAATATATATGGTTTAAAAATACTAATTTCGATGAATGGTTATATTTGTTTGGACCTGGTAAAATATTGCATCATCACATTCCTAAGCTCTTCTGCTCCAATTTGCCACCATTCATTTTATGTTAACTCAGCTGGGAAATAATAGTACTATTAGAGTAGTTTCTACTAATTTGCTAAATTTTGTTAAAATTTTGGGAGGGTACAGGTCACGATAAACAACAGCTCTCATTATTGCACCTAACCTAACCTAACCCAAACCTAAACCAAGTACTGAATATCTATGTTTTTCATTTGAAAGGAAATGCTTAATTAGTTAACACTGTCTTTATTTCTCAAGATATATGTTGTCTTTAGCATTCCACACCTGAACTGTATTATTTTATTTTCAAATATAGATTTATGTTCAACTAGTAATGTATATTAAAGGCTTTTGTCTTTTATTTGCATATATTTTCTTATGATAATGAAATAAGATTGAGAGCAAATTTAGTCTATTGAGAATAGTTTTTTGTTCTATAAAAATGTTAAAAGGAAATATATACTTTTTAAAATTGAGGTTTAAGTCAAATTTAAGTTGGAAGTGATACACAATAATAGCTTTTTTGTTACTTTTGTAAAGATCTTAATCTGTGGCATTACAGTTTAAAGGAACCTTTTATGTATTTCTGCATAAGTAAATAGGAAATGGAGGAATCAAAAGTATGTAATTATTTTGCATAGGTAAAGGTACATTATATGTTTTATATGGTATCATTCAGAGTCAGAGGATTGCATTTCATATGATGAAAAATTACTATCAATTAAAATAAAATTTCATTTAGCTTAAGAGGGTGATGTATTTAATTGAAATGAAACTTAGTCTATTGAGAATAGTTTCTTTAAAGGAAAATCCTATTGTATCTTTTATTTTGAATTATATGTCAGTCAAATTTGTTAAAGGGTATTTCCCAAAATAGCTTTTTGTTTCCTCTTGTAAAGATTTCCATAATGTAATAATGGGGCATTTCAGTTTAAGAGAATTCTATATAAGTATTTTTTGAATAAGGAAATTTCTCATGTACACAGGAAAACAGAAGTTAAAATGTTATAATTTACCAAAAGTAGGGGTATATTACAAATTTAAATGTTTTTCATTGTGAGTATGTGTGAGAGATTCTCATGTGTTGAATAATCTTCATGTGTTGCAAATTGCCGGAAAGAAGTTTCAAGTAACTTTATGTAAGTTATTTTCAAACTTAAGTGGATTCTCAATTACTTATAAAAAAATCATAAATAAATAAAAAATAAAAAATTGGATTATTCACTTTTGTCATCACCTATATTTTTTCCATAACTTGTTTGTTATAAGCACCCAACATTTGAGCCCTCATCATTAAATCCTACAGGAATACCAGAAAAAAAATACGGTAGTATATTACCTGAGAAACTAGTTTACTAAAAGCCATGAAATAAAGTTTGAGACTGATGAATACAGTTTCCATGAAACACAACCATCCAAAAGGTGTGTATATGCCTATATATATATATATATATATATATATATATATATATATATATATATATATATATATATATATATATATATATATATATATATATATATATATATATATATATATATATATATATATATATATATATATATATATATATATATATATATATATATATATATATATATATATATATAGTCGTTGCAGTACTGCAGTCTCATAGCAACTTGCATTGTACATAATATCACTCACAATCCTCACACTACCTTGCTATGAATAATGAAAACATGGGCAAATCATTAAAAAATATGTTTAGGATACTTGAAAAAAAAAATAGAAAAAACATTATTAATGATACTACAAAAGTCTCCAAAATGAAAACTAATAAAACTAAAGCTAACCTAACCCTGGGGCTGACTAATCTAACCTAACCCTGCGGGGATGACCAATCTAACCTAACCTAACCTAACCTAACGTAACCTGGGTAATTCCGTGCGTGAGCAGTCTTGATCTTAGTCTTGGTTTTGTTTATGTTAGTCAGCCCGCAGGTTAGGTTAGCTTCGGTTAGGTTTGGTTTGGTTAGATTAATCAGCCCCGCAGGGTTATATTAGGTTTGATTTTGTTAGATTAGTTTTTTATTTTCATTTGGAGACTGGTTTTCGTTGTAAAATCATTAAAAACGTGTTTTCGATTTTTTCCAATATCGAAAACATGCTTTTTAATGGTTTGCCAAGAAAAAGTCCAAAATGACAACCACATTTTTAAAACAAAATTAATCATGGTCTGTCAAGAAAAACGTCCGCAGTACTGCACCGAAGTTTTACCATATATATATATATATATATATATATATATATATATATATATATATATATATATATATATATATATTTATATATATATATATATATTTATATTTATTTATATATAGAGAGAGAGAGAGAGAGAGAGAGAGAGAGAGAGAGAGAGAGAGAGAGAGAGAGAGAGAGAGAGAGAGAGAGAGAGAGAGAGAGAGAGAGAGAGAGAGAGAGAGAGATTTACATAGATTTACATAGAAAACCAGACCACACAGACCCCATGGTCCAGACTAGGTGGCCTGTCCTTAAACCTAAGTGATTCTACGTTAATCAGATGGCTCCAAAACATTGCAGTTCTACTCTAATTAATATTAAGTTCAAGGAAGTGACGGTCAAGCTTATTTTAAAGAGAGAGAGAAACAAAGTAAAGAATCCCTCAAATCCCTGTGGCAGTAAGTAATATGGAGAGCCATTATTTTCCTCCTGAAGTCAGCAGATGGTAAGGTTACGTAACACACAGGCTGTTTTTTAATTACCAGTGCTTATAGAAAACGGGTTTTTAAGTAGGACAAAGGCAAAACATTAATCATGTTTTTTTTCTTTACAGTATGTTATAAACTGTTAAGTTAGGGTTAGGTTAGTTTTTTTATCAAAATAACATTTTTCTATGCTTCTAAATATAATTCATGATTTTTGTTAAGTATTTTTCATCAAATATGGCTAAAATTTGGAAAATGAGAAGATTGTTTAAAAAGCTTCAGTATGAAAATATATCTGTGATTTGAAAGTTTAAAGGCGGTATCTATAATACTTTTTTTTATATGGCCAGTCAAAGTTGAAAAAAACGGTTCCAAAGCGCAGCAATTTCTCGTGTTTCAGGCGATTTATTCCTTTAAAATAATTAGTAGTGCATTTAAAGACACGAGACTTGTCTCTTTTTAGTAGTTGCCACGTATGCTATAAAATAACTTTACACAGCAGTCCAAAGTGAATTAGTTTTTTCACCAGCGATGAATGTATGTTTTGATGGTTTTTGTTGTGTTACAGAAGCGCACCATAAAACTACTATCCGATTTTTAACTAAAAAACCATTGTAACTACCGAGCCAAAACTTTAGAATATTAAATAATTTTACATTATCCTTGTTGTGGTGAAAAATCAGCTCATTTGGTTTTGCAGTATTAAAGTTATTCGCGTTTCAAAAAACATAGGAAGTTTGTGCGAAGAGTAAGAACACTAGTCTAAGAAGGTCATATCAAAGTCAATGCTGTTAATGGTCCAATTTTTTGGTCCAAATTTGTTGTTCTTTCCTGTTCATATCTAAGAGTTATCGTATTTTGTTGTTGATTTAGGGTGAATATCTGTTCACCCACGCCGTGAACAACATTGATTTATCATAGAGACTACTGAACAACAACTTAGGCGCTTTGGAACCCAAATCTTGCCCTTATTGTTCAGTATCTCTTTTTCAAATGAGCAAAAAATTGCCAAGCTGCTATAAAAAGATGATTTTGGCCAACGTCAATAATATATATCAAAATGAGCAAGTGTGAGGCATTCCCTGGCATTATATTGGCGATACTAGAATTTCTGTTGTTTGGGGTCCCATAGCGCTTGTTGATCAATATCCTGTTGTTGTTGTTGTTGTTGTTGTTGTTGTTGTTTCTGTTTCTATACATTGTCTAATTTATCTTCTTTTTTTCCTTGCATCCTATCGCCGTTCTTTCCTTCCATTCTTCTTTGCCTTCTTTATTTACTTTCTTCTTTCATCCTTCCTTCGTTACTTCATTCATTCATTCACTCATTCAGTCAGTCAGTCAGTCATTCCATTCTTCCTTCCTTCCTTTCTTTCCCCTTCTCTAGTTAGTTTCATCACACTACACTCCTATTATTTTTCTGCATATTCATTTCGCTAACCACTCCTCCTCCACCACCACCACCACCACCTTCTCCTCCTCCACCTCCTCCTCCTCGTCATCCACCACCACCAAATCCCACCAACATAACCCTTCTTTCCTCCCTCCCAGGCATCTACTCTTCCTCCCACCACATCCTCACCCTCACCCACATCCTTCCCTCCCTCATCCTTCCTCCTCACCCTCCGACACTTCCTTATCCAGCCACCCCCCCTCCTCCCCTTTGCCTCCCCTTCCCCCCTCGGGCGTCATCACATGCCATTAGCCCCGCCGACGAGGCTCCGGGCTAACCATTTATAGGGATGATAGCGACGCCGCGCACCGCTGATAAGAGATAATTAATGGCTGGATTTATATCTGTTTTGGCTTCTTTCCAGCTGACTGTGGAGAGAGAGAGAGAGAGAGAGAGAGAGAGAGAGAGAGAGAGAGAGAGAGAGAGAGAGAGAGAGAGAGAGAGAGAGAGAGAGAGAGAGAGAGAGAGAGAGAGAGAGAGAGAGAGAGAGAGAGAGAGAGAGAGAGAGAGAGAGAGAGAGAGAGAGAGAGAGAGAGAGAGAGAGAGAGAGAGAGAGAGAGAGAGAGAGAGAGAGAGAGAGAGAGAGAGAGAGAGAGAGAGAGTTAGATGTAATTATGTGTAAAGATGTTTTTTTTTGTGTGTGTGAGTGTGTTAGCTGTTGATGATGATAATGGTAATAATGGTGGTGGTGGTGGTGGTGGTTTTAGGGAGTTTATCTTTATGGTGATTTCCTGTAAGGTTGGTTAGTTGGTGGTGATGAATGGTGGTTTTGGTAGTGGTGGTGGTGGTGTTGGGAGGGACAGGAAATGGAGGGTTGTGAGAGGGTAGAAGAAGAAGAAGAAGAAGAAGAAGAAGGGAATGAGAGCATAGAATATCATGAAGAAAAGGAGGAAGAGAAATATGAGGGAAGTGGAGAGAGAGGAGAATGGATAAACAGACAGTAGTAGTAGTAGTAGTAGTAGTAGTAGTAGTAGTAGTAGTAGTAGTAGTAGTAGAAGTAGTAGTAGTAGTAGTAGTAGTAGTAGTAGTGATAGCGGTGGTAATAGTGTTGTAACGGTGAGAGAAAAAAAAAACATTAACCCTCGAAACAAAACTAAATTACGTTGATGATGTCGGCGCTGGAAAGGTTGGCTAATTAGGTAAATGAGGGAGGTTGTTTTCAATTAAATAAGTGGTGGGAGGCTTCAATTAAACGGGACCCCGACTACCACCACCACCAACAACACCAACACACATTTACAAACAAACCCACACACACACACACAAACAAACAGCTCCCTCACCTCCCCCTTCGCCCCCAACCCACACACACATACACATAGAACAGTTAACGAATCACACACACACACACACACACACACACACACACACACACACACACACACACACACACACACACACACACACACACATAATGGTTTCCTCCCGTCTTGTGAACCCTTTTGGCCCCGAAACAGCGGCGGTGAAACAAGACATAGCGAAGAGAAACAAGGGAGATAATACCACCACAACCGCCACCATCGCCGCCACCACCACCACCACCAACAACAACAACAACAACAACAACAGAAGCAACAACAAAAACAACCACGGTGCAAATTTGTGAGGCGATGTGCATGGTCTGGGCGGGAACGAACGAACGAACGAACGAACGAAGGAAGGAAGGAAAGAAGGAAGGAAAGGGACGTAAGGAGAGAAAGGGAGGGGAGAAAAGAGGAAGGGAAGATAGCGAGGGAGGGAAGGATGGAGTGAAAACAGAAAGGAGAGAAGAGGAAATGAAGGAAATAATCAAGAGAGGAGGGAAGAAAGGCTGTAGAACGAAGAGGAGGGAGAAGGAAAAAGGAGAAGCAACTGAGAAAGACGGTAGGAGAAGATGGAGAGGCAAAGAAGGAAGAAGAATGAGTAGGATCAAAAGAAAAGAGTGAGTGAGAGAAAAGGAGGAATGAGGGAAAAGGGAATAAAGAAGAGGATGAAAGAAAGGGGGAGCTGTGCAGAAGGAAGGGAGAGGAAGGGAGGGAGGGAGAGAGGAAAGTAAAGGTGGGAGGGAGGGAGGGAGGGAGAGAGGAAAGTAAAGGTGGGAGGGAGGGAGGGGGATAATAGTGGGGTGTTTTTATTAAGTCAGTCGATAAAGAGTTAACACCAGGCACACACGGGGCTCGAACACCCAGACGCCGCCTTGACCTCACACCACTTGGCCATTATGCTGGTGGTGGTGGTGGTGGAGGTAGGTAATGGTAGCTAGTATAATAGTAATAGTGGTGGTGGTGATGATGATGCTGTCTAGTGGTGGTGGTAGTGGTAGAGGGAGTGGTAGTTTGTGGTGGTAGTTGTTGGTGTTGTTGTTGTTGGTGGTGATCTTAATTCTAGTAGAGCAGGTTAGAAATAATTAAAATCAATGTCGATGTAGTTTCAATGTTTGCTTCTTTAATTAAAAACAAAAACTTATCCTGAACTCTTCATTGCCAGTAAAAAAAAAAAAAAAAGTATGTTTCTGAATGAACGGACGCGTGAGCAATTCCTTGAAAGACGTCTGAGTGCCTTTGATTCTGGCACTTGAAAGACATGACCTCGTGTGTGTGTGTGTGTGTGTGTGTGTGTGTGTGTGTGTGTGTGTGTGTCCCTCCTCCACGGCCCACACCACGCACTCCCACACACACTGCATCACTCACTCACACATTCACTCACTCACGCACTCACTCACCCATCTACAATACTCTCTCACTCAATACATATAACCACCCCAATCCTCTCCCACTCACTCACTAACTAAATTCTCTTACTCTAACACATAACCACACCAATCCTCACTCACTCACTCACTCACGCAACATAAAACCCCTCCCTCACTCATTTACTCTTAGCACATAACTCTCAACACATGACACAACACAACGTCTAATACAAACCACAAAATTCAACCCGTGACCAATCCATCGCTCACTCACCCACCCCTCAACACACACACACACACACACACACACACACACACACACACACACCTACTCATTCCCTCACTCGACACCTGCCCACACTCACACCTGCTAACTCACTTTTACACCCACCCACGTTGCACTCACTCCGGTAATGAGTGCTGCCAACTCAATTTTTATTCACACCTACACACGCGGATAGAAACGACCACTGCGTTGGGAATATATAAATAGTGACGTGCTGAGGCGGATGTCCACTCTGCGCCTTTACCCAAGTACCTATCTGGCTATAGACACACACACCTTGGGATATTTTAGGAACATGTGTTTAGGAAAAGTTAATGTAGTGCTATTTTAGGTAGGCATAAGGAGTTTGGGTTATCATTATTATTGGTTATTACGTTATATTGTTATTACGTATTCACTCAACGAAGAGCTCACAGTCCGTCCCCCCATGGATGATAATGGATGGATACAACACTTAAATTTATGTATTCTTCAAGACTAAATTTTTCGGTTACATACTATAGTGAAGAGTGAGTACGAATTGGAGGGAAATACCAAAAATAGTGAAAAAAATAGTGTGCGAAATAACTAACATTATCAATCAATCAATGGGGGGGCATACGCTTCGCCCGCCCAACGACGCCAAGTCCGGGGATCCCCTCGAACGAGTCTCCACGCAGGCCCCTTCCCATCCTGAGTACCTCCCGGCAGGATATATCGCCTTGCTCAAGCCATGAACTCCGTGTGCGTCCCTTTGTCCTCCTCCACTCATAAGTGTCTCGTACAGAAACAACCCGATGAGCAGGATCAGCTTCTGGGTAAACATGAATAACCAGACTTAAAAAGCAAAGCACACATAGCCATTTTTTAAAATACTCCTGAGACTCCCAATTTATTATTGCGAAAAGAAAGGAATTTTAAAAGAGGTTTCAGGGAAGGGAGGATAGAGTAAAGGAGCGGGGGAGGGGGAGGGGGGGGACCTATAAGACAGTGAGGCGTGGGAGTATTGAGAGGAAGGAAAGGGAATAGAGGAGAAAGGAAAGCAGAGAGTGAGGGAGGAAGGGAGAGAAGAGGAAAGGGAAGCCAGCGATGGAGGGAATTAAGGGGCGAGTGAAAACAGGATAGAAGGGGAAAGAAGGAAAATAAGCAAGAAGGCGTGAGGGTATTAGTAAGGGTCAGTCTGCAGAATGAAGGGGAGGGAGGGAGAGAAGAGGAGAGGAAAGATAGCGATGGAGGAAATTAAGGAGCGAGTGAAAACGGGAAAGAAGGAAGGGGAAAGAAGGAAATAAGGGTCAGTCTGCTTCATCACTAAAAGGAAAGCAGAAAGAGAGAGAGAGAGAGAGAGAGAGAGAGAGAGAGAGAGAGAGAGAGAGAGAGAGAGAGAGAGAGAGAGAGAGAGAGAGAGAGAGAGAGAGAGAGAGATAGCGAGAGAGAGAGAGAAGAGAGGGAGGGAGGGCTAGAGAGAGAAAAGAGGAAAGAAAAGATAGTGGGTGAAGACGGGAATGAAAGAAGAGGAAAGAAGGAAATAACCAAGAAGGCGTGAGAGTATAAACAAGGGTCAGTCTGCCTCATCTGTTAGTATTCAGGAGTCGGAGGGTAATACCGCGTAATGTGTGACTTTCATTTCAGGCCGCGCGTACATAACATAACTGCATTTGGACGTAATTATTTAGTGGCAGACTGACGGACACGCGGCGGCCCGAAACGCAACGTGATTCAAACAGGTATATTGGATAATTTCCCTTTCATTACAACATGCCAGCGTTACTAAGCTGAATTTAGACTCTATTACTGGTTGATTCACACACACGCGGACACACACACACACACACACACACACACACACACACACACACACACACACACACACACACACACACATCTCGATCAGGCACAATATCTCCGCCTTCTCCTTCTTCTTCCCCTCCTCTTCCTCCTCCTCCTCCTCCTCCTCCTATTCGTTCTGCTTCAACACTTCCATCTCTCCTTTCTTCTTTTTCTTCCTCTTCTTTTTCTTCCACTACTTCGTACCACTTCTTTTTTTTTTACCCCCTCCTCCTCCACCTCCTTCCCCTCTCCCTCCCCTTTCCCCCTCCCCTTTCCCCTCTCCATTCCCCATCACCTTTCCCATCCCACTCCCCCTCACCCTCACCCTTTCCCCTACCTCTCCCACCCCTTCCCCTCCTCCATGATCGTTCAATGTCCGTGTTTTTGCTTAATTCCAGCACTCACTCAGGAACGAACGCCGGTTAACGCACACTTTTCATTTTCCACACTTTCCCGCCAAGGCTTGCGTAAATTAATCGGGCCATTGGTATTCAGGAGCTAATGTATTTACGCGCGCCCGCCGATCACGTCTCCTCCTGCATGTCAAAGGCTCCCGGGTGATCAAAACAGGGACGCTGAATACTGATGATGCCCTTTAACACTTTTTTTTTGGGGGGGGCACTTGACAATATATTACTGTCTGACTGATTGGCGGACGGATTGGCTGATGCATAGATAAGTAAGCCGGGCACGTTTTTCATTAATCAGTCTTTTTTTTTTGTCACTTTTTGAACACTTTATTACAGCATGACTGACTGATTGACTGATTGACTGATTGCCTGGATGGATGGATGGTACATAACAAGTAAGCGGAGCACGTTTCTCATTAGTCTTTTTTTGTTATTTTAAGCACTTTATTACTACATGACTGACTGACTGACTGATTGACTGACTGACTGACTGATTGACTGACTGACTGGCCGGATGATGCATAATAAATAAGCCGGCCACGTATCTCGTTGATCAGTCTTTTTTTGTTATGCTTAAACAATCTATTACTGAGTGAGTGAGTGACTGACTGACTGACTGACTGACTGGCTGACTAACGCATAAGGAAGCCGGACAGGTCTCTCATTAAGTTAAACGTATGTGTGTTTGTTTCACGCTAATATGAAAGACTAACGAACTTCAACTTTACTTGCGAAAACTAAAACAGGTGCGTTACATATTACTACTTGCAACCCTTACAAGCAAACACTGTACAGGTGAATATATGCTGTAATTACTCAATATCTGACTACCGGACACACCTGGACCGGGCTACACTAACACTAAACCAAGCCTCTACCTCACTCACTATTGCCCCGAAAGACACACACAACACAACCACTTCGGAATACGTTTTGTCGCTACACTGACTGACGTTGCTGCCTGGCCCACTATCTCCCTCCCCTTTCACCCCTCATACTCACGCCCCTTCTCCTCCTTCCCCCCTCTACCTCCTCCAATCCCACTCCTTTCGACTATCAAACCAGCGCTGTGCATGGCTTTGTCTTGTAA
This sequence comes from Eriocheir sinensis, assembly GCF_024679095.1. Lineage (NCBI taxonomy): Eukaryota > Metazoa > Arthropoda > Malacostraca > Decapoda > Varunidae > Eriocheir > Eriocheir sinensis. Next base: position 16,006 of record NW_026111570.1, on the reverse strand, counting down.
TTGCTTGACGCATACTAATACCAATACTCATGGCAATATCACATAAACGTCACATTTATTTGAGGAACCAATTAAGTCGGGATGGAATTCACGTTTGCATGCGAGAGCGTCACCTGCGCCCTGGAATGCAAGTTCCCCCCGTGGCGGCTCCTTCCTTGGCTTCCCTTGTGGCGGTGCAGGTGATATTCTCGTTACCTGTCGTGTCTTTAATTAGGGGGAACTGTAGTAATTAGGACTGTGAGTATTACTTGTATCACGACCACTACCCCAAAAAAGGTTTGTTACTGTTCGCTTAATTAGGCACTACAGGGATAAGCACACCGAATATTACCAGTATATCACGAGTCCCCCTCCCCCCCATATAAAAGAAAAGAGATTGCCATTTTTTGCTAGTGTTTTTTGCACATTCATGGTACCGAAGCCTTGTCATACTATCACTAGGCTCATAAAACTGGAAATGCAGCCCATGCAAAAACTTATAAAGTGTGAGTATGTAAGCCCCGAATTTTTGAGAATATAGGTCTTAAGTTAAACAATTAAGAACGTAAGAACATAAGGAGTCTGCGAGAGGCCGGTAGGTCTATGCAAGGCAGCTCCTGTGAACCTAACCATCGACCTAACATCACTATCCATGAATTTATTTAACCTTTTTTATAAATGTGTCTATCGTATTGGGACTCACCACATGACTTCCAAGCCTATTCCACTCGTCTACCACTCTGTTAGTAAACCATTTCTTGCCAGTGTCACAATTTATCATCGTCGAATTCAGTGTTCAATCCAGTCAGTACAGTTACATCAATAAACATCACCAGTTAAGCACAACCTAATCTAACATCTTCGCTAATCTTCACCCACCACCGTCATCGCAGAACAGAAGAAAAAAAAAGTTCTTTCCTATTTTCCTTTTATTTTCGCTAACCATCATCGTACGACAGCCAAAAAAAAAAAAATCGTAGATATAGTCAACGATTCTTCCCTCTCTTATTCCCTCGTCTGTTAGTAT